>NC_029789.2:87713027-87804794 GCF_000816755.2 Arachis ipaensis
ACTTTAGCAAAGCTGAGTTACAATCTGAAAAGGTTCACCCAATTGTGTGTCTGTGGCATTTATGTATCCGGTGGTAATACTGGAAAACAAAGTGCTTCGGGCCACGGCCAAGACTCATAAAGTAGCTGTGTTCAAGAATCAACATACTGAACTAGGAGAATCAATAACACTATCTGAACTCTGAGTTCCTATAGATGCCAATCATTCTGAACTTCAATGGATAAAGTGAGATGCGAAAACTATTCAAGAGGCAAAAAGCTACAAGTCCCGCTCATCTGATTGGGGATATGTTTCATTGATAGTTTGGAATTTATAGTATATTCTCTTCTTTTTATCCTATTTGATTTTCAGTTGCTTGGGGACAAGCAACAATTTAAGTTTGGTGTTGTGATGAGCGGATAATTTATACGCTTTTTGGTATTGTTTTTAGTATGTTTTTAGTAGGATCTAGTTACTTTTAGGGATATTTTTATTAGTTTTTATGTTAAATTCACATTTTTGGACTTTACGCAAAAGGGCCTAAGCACGTGTAAACTTCAAGCTCAGCCCAAGCACACACCTAGTGGGCCCCAGAAGTGGATTTATGCATCAATTACTTACTTCTGTAAACCCTAGTAACTAGTTTAGTATAAATAGGACTTTTTACTATTGTATTTACATCTTCGGATCATCTTATGATTTTTAGTTCATCTTTAGATCATATTGATCACGTTTGGGGGCTGGCCATTCGGCCATGCCTGGATCTATCACTTATGTATTTTCAATGGTAGAGTTTCTACACTCCATAGATTTGTGGAGCTCTGCTGTTCCTCACGAATTAATGCAAAGTACTGCTGTTTCTCTATTCAACTCAACTTATTCCGCTTCTAAGATATTCATTCGCAATTCAATGTGAATGTGATGAACGTGACAATCATCATCATTCCCATACGAACGCGTGCCTGACAACCACTTCCGTTCCACCTTAGATTGGATGATTATCTCTTGGATCTCTTAATCAAAATCCTCATGGTATAAGCTAGATTGATGGTGGCATTCATGAGAATCCGGAAAGGCTAACCCTTGTCTGTGGTATTCCGGGTAGGATTCAGGGATTGAATGACTGTGACAAACTTCAAACTCGCGAGGGCTGGGCGGAGTGACAGACGCAAAAGGATAGTAAAGCCTATTCCAGTATGATCGAGAACCTCCAGATGATTAGCCATGCAGTGACAGCGCATCGGACCATTTTCACAGAGAGGATGGGATGTAGCCATTGACAACGGTGATGCCTCCAGATGATTAGCCATGCAGTGACAGCGCATCGGACCATTTTCACAGAGAGGATAAGATGTAGCCATTGACGACGGTGATGCCCTTACATAAAGTTTGCCATGGAAAGGAGTAGGACTGATTGGATGAAGACAACAGGAAAGCAGAAGTTCAGAAGAACGAAAGTATCTCTATACGCTTATCTGAAATTTCTACCAATGAATTACATAAGTGTTTCTATCTTTATTTTCTATTTATTTATTATTTATTTTCGAAAACTCTATAAACATTTGATATCCGCCTGACTGAGATTTACAAGATGACCCTAGCTTGCTTCATACCGACAGTCTCCGTGGGATCGACCCTTACTCACGTAAGGTTTTATTACTTGGACGACCCAGTGCACTTGCTGGTTAGTTGTGCGAAGTTGTGAAGTTATGTTTGGACCATGGTATTGTGCACCAGTTATTGGCGCCATGCCAGGGAGAGAACGAACAACAAATTTTACAACCTCAGAGTAACAATTTCGCATGTATCAAAGACATAGAAGGCTTTGATCTTGACATGGATTCAATTGACGAAGTCTGCAAGGAAGTGAAGAAATTCACAGAAGAGCAGAAGGGAGTAGAACTTACAGAACCACTAGAAACACCTATCCCAAGGCCATTACCACCCAATACAAGCTTCAAGTGGGTACAATCCTTAACCCTTAGCTTTATTTTCCCACTTGAATATGGTTTGCTTGAAACAGATGG
Source organism: Arachis ipaensis (assembly GCF_000816755.2). Classification (NCBI taxonomy): domain Eukaryota; kingdom Viridiplantae; phylum Streptophyta; class Magnoliopsida; order Fabales; family Fabaceae; genus Arachis; species Arachis ipaensis. The sequence continues at coordinate 87,715,034 of NC_029789.2, forward strand.
CCAGCTTAGAGCTCTCTGCGGCTTTAAGAGTAAGAGGGAAATGGCTCGCGCTCAGAACTGGTGCACAAGGTTCAATAAGGTTCCACGCTTCAACTCGAAGTGTGCAGATTGGCATCATGATCTATCAAATGGATCTCGGAAAACGTTTGGTTATCTTGGTGAGAATCTACTTTCAAAACCGCCTAGATGGAAAAATATAGATCAAGACAAAGGCGGATTTAAAAGCAAAGTTTGGGATCCTGGAATCTATTATGACATTCGTCACCTCAGAAGCCTGAGAACATGTTTGAAGCTGCTCAGAAGCTTTACATGCCTAGTTTGGGACCCCGGAGGCTATTAGCATTATTCCAAGCATTGGTGGAGATTTTTGGATGAATTTAAGCATAAGCCCCCATAACAGGAAGCTCATCCAATGTCCAACTTAAGGACTTTAACTAAAAGTGCTAGGTGGGAGACAACCCACCATGGTATGGTCGTTTCTTTTTCAGTTTTATTTCGTGTTATTTATTTTTATTATCCTTTTCAATTGAACCTGAATATTATTCATTCGCATTGCATACTGCATAATTGCAAACCTGCATAAAAAAAAGGGCGTGCGATGCGACCGCATTGCTCATGCGATCGCGTCCGTTGCGAAAAACACTCCCCACGCGTCCACGTCATTCACGTGGCCGCATGATCTGGAGATCGGCATAAATCCCCAACGTCTAGAGAGTCAGGCATGAATCGTGCGGCCATTGTGCGTTTTGCACAAAACGACCCACGCGATCGCGCCATCCACGCGATCGCGTCCCTTGCACAACATCAATCCCACGCGACAGCGTGAGCGACGTGATCGCGTCGCGTGGATTGCACACCACCCCAAAGGAGACAGAGAGTTGCGCTGAAACGACGCTAGAATCATGCGTTTAACACAATTTCCAGCGACGCGGTCGCATGCCTCAGGCGACCGCGCCATTCACCCTTTTACCCATTCCATGCGATCGCGTCGACCCCCATTTCACCCCAGCAACGCGACCACGTGCCCCACGCGATCGCGTGGATTCAAATTCCATAACCCCCTGTCACGCGAACCCTACCCATTCGTGCCCCCCTGATGCCAGGGCATCTTGGCCAATTTCACTGACCTTTTCTTTACTGTTTTTAGGATAGTTTCATACATTTCTTTAGGAAATAAGCTAGTTTTGGGTAAATATTCACTTATGCCTTGATTCAAGCATACATTGTGCATTTTACATAATTTCATGAGGATTTTTCATAAGTTTAGTAACAAATATTATGTTGCATTACTCATGACTTGGACTAGAGCTTTGATGCACTTTATTGCTTGATTTCAGGACCAAAAGGCAAGCAAGAAAAGGGGAGGTAACTTGCAAGATTAATGAGAAAAGTGATTGCCAATAACATTCTCAAAAAGCCATCAATGCCCACGTTAGAGAGTCACGTTAACTAAGTTAACGTGAACTCTAACGTGGAGAAGAGAAGTTGAGCCAACGTTAGTGACACTTAACATTATCACTAACGTTGGCAATTACTCATAAGTGGCCACGTTAGAAGCCACGTTAACCTAGTTAACGTGGCCTCTAACGTTAAAGGGGGAAGAGAAGCCAACGTTAGTGACACTGAACATTGTCACTAACGTTGGCCTATGGTGCAAAGTACCACGTTAACTCCTACGTTAACTTGGTTAACGTGGGAACTAACGTAAAGGATGAAGAGTTGTCGACAACGTTAGTGACACTCAACATTGTCACTAACGTGGAAGCTAACGATGAGGAATGAAGGATGAGCCAACGTTAGTGACACTCAACATTGTCACTAACGTTGGGATGGCGAAAGATGGCTACGTTAGAGGCCACATTAACCTAGTTAACGTGGACTCTAACGTGAGACTAAAGTTGCTTGATCAATCAATTCCTGTGGGATTCGACCTCACTCTATTGTGAGTTTTTACTTGAAGACAACTTCGGTACACTTGCCGAAGGGAGATTTGTTGAGAGACAAGTTTTCCGTGCATCAAGTTTATGGCGCCATTGCCGGGGATTGATTGTGCATCAACAATGATTAGATTGGAAGATCACTAGATCGAGCATTTTATTTTGTGAATTTCATTTTCTGTTTGAGTTATTTACTTTTTGTTTTAGTTATACTTCTTCCCTTCTCCCTCTACTCTTTTGTTTTTCCTTTGTTATTTTCAATTCTGTTTGCTAACTCACTAACTGTTTGATATATTGCATCACCTACAACTAACAGCAATTCTGACACAAATACTGTCTGCACCTATTTTCTCTGCTTGTACTTGTTGGTTGTATGACAGGGAGAAGAAGCGGGGCTTCAACTTCCTTTGATTCTGAACCGGAGAGAACCTTCCTTAGACTAAGGAGGGAGGCAAAAGAAAAATGAGTAGTTGGTGCTGAAGAAGAGGAGGAACAGTTTGAGGAATACTTTGAACCAAACATGGAAGAAAACATGGAAAATCATCATGAAGAAGAGACTCACAACCATGGCAGAGGAGGTGGAGCAAATCATGCTGGGGAGGATAGAAGAGTTTTGGGCTCTTACATTAATCCAAACCCAGGCAATTGTGGAAGTAGCATCCAAAAGCCAACAATCCATGCCAACAACTTTGAACTTAAACCACAGCTCATCACCCTTGTTCAGAATAACTGTTCGTTTGGAGGAGGTGTTCAAGAAGACCCCAATCAACATTTGACCACCTTCCTGAGAATATGTGACACAGTAAAATCTAATGGTTTTCATCCTGACGCCTATAGACTGCTCTTATTTCCCTTCTCACTCAGAGACAAGGCAGCCAAGTGGCTGGAATCCTTCCCAAGGGAGAGCTTGACAACTTGGGAGGATGTGGTGAACAAATTCTTAGCAAGATTCTACCCTCCTCAACGAATCAATAGGCTGAGAGCTAAGGTTCAAACCTTCAGGCAACAAGATGGTGAGACTCTGTATGAACCATGGGAGAGGTTCAAAGACTTAACAAAGAAGTGTCTACCTGACATGTTCAACGAATGGGTCCAGCTGCACATTTTCTATGAAGGGCTCTCTTATGAGTCAAAGAAGGCAGTAGACCATTCATCTGGAGGATCCTTGAACAAGAAGAAGACCATTGAGGAAGCCATAGATGTTATTGAAACAGTAGCAGAAAACGACTACTTCTATGCTTCTGAAAGAGGGAACACAAGAGGAGTGATGGAGCTAAACAATGTAGATGCTCTGTTGGCCCAAAACAAGCTCATTACCCAACAGCTGGCTGACCTCACCAAGAAGATGGAGAGGAACCAAGTAGCAGCAATCTCATCTTCATCAACAATCCAAGAAGGAGTGAATGAAGAAGCAGAGGGGAGTCAAGAGCAAGCCAACTACATTGGGAATTCACCAAGGAAAAACTATGATCCATACTCCAAGACATACAACCCTGGATGGAGAAATCACCCAAACTTTGGGTGGGGAAGTGAGCAAGATTAAAGGCAATTCACCCAGAGGACATCTCAACACCCCCACAACAACACTTCTCCACATACTTATCAAAACCAAAACAGCACGTCTGCTCCGAATCACTCTGGCTGACAAAACTCAAAAGCAAGCAGTAGGAGTGGTGGAAAATGTGTTGCTAAAAGTTGGGAAGTACTTTCTCCCAACAGACTTTGTCATTCTGGACATGGAAGAGAGTCACACTCATCCAATCATATTGGGAAGACCATTCCTAGCTACGGCCAGAGCACTTATTGATGTAGAGAAAGGGGAGCTAATATTGACAATCCATGATGAACGACTCAGCTTCAATGTTTTCAAACTCTCACAAGAAATAGATCAAGAGGACAAGGAACTAAGCACAAATGATAATGAGACACTGAAGGAGGAAACAAGCACTGAAGCACAACCAGTTCATTCTGAGATCCCCTTAACTGACAAACAAGGAAAATAGCAGTTGCCACAGCTCAAGGAAAAGTTGGAGGAACCTAAACCTCTAGAGGCAGGTGAAGACAGCACCACAGCTCCTTTAGAAAAAGAGGTCACCAAGGGGAAGGCAACCTCAAAAGAAACAAAGAAAAAGGTACCAAGAGGGTAGAAGAACAAGAAGATCCCTACGGAAGACATCTCTCCAGGGGATAGAGTTGTCTCAGCCTACTTCCCAGATATTCCCCCTAATCTCCCTACTGTGCCATCTCAATTACCCAAGGTCTTCACTATCAACAGAGTTCTTTCCCTGGAACATGTGGAGATTATTGATCCAACCAATGGATACAAGTCCACAGCAAGATGGGAGGACTTTAAGCATTACCAACCACCATGATGAAGGAAAAACGTCAAGCTAGTGACGCTAAAGAAGCGCTTCATGGGAGGCAACCCATGTTTTATATGCTTTCAGATGATAATGAATAAGTCAATCTTTATGAGCTTCAATCCAAACTTAACAAACAATTGGTGAAAATCTTCTTATGCAGAATATAGTGAGGAACAAGTTTGGTGTTCAAAGCAAACCAAGTTGCATGCTAGTCTTGGGAGCTTTGAACACAAAACTTTCATCACAGTGATTCAAACTAAGTTTGGTGTCACCTCATGGTGCCACCAAAATGCATATAAGGACCCACCAATAGTTAATTAGTTAGTTGGAATTCATAGATAAACAATCAAATCCTTTCTTCCCCTTTATTAATATTAGCCATAAAATTTATATGGTCATTTTAATATCTTTTCTTACTTTACTTAGTTTATCTTTATAGGAAAGAAAAAGGAGCATTAAAAGGGATAGATTGGACAGCCAAACAAAGAAGGTTCGGACACCACAAAAAGAGGAAATACATTGGAAAATGTTGCCATGCAACATTGAAAAAATGGGACCCCTAGAAGACCGAGCAATCCCCATCATAAAGTGATGATCCTTCTCTTCTAGCCATGCATAACCCCAACCGTCCATCAAGTGACTATTTCATCAATCTACACCCTCCATTCCTTCACAACTTCTCTATATAAACAACCCTTGTCCATATTACCCTTTATTGTCATCACACACCCTTCACCACTCTTCATTTCTGTACAAGACACCCTCTATCAATTATAAACATTTTTTCTACTCTGCCATAAAACCCTAAACAACCAAAAGTCTCCACAACCTTACCACCTTCACATATTAACCATCATTCATGGCATCTTCAAGTTTTAAGAGAAGGGAAGGGAAGGAACCCATGGAAGAACACCCATATGATGAGAAGAGATTTAGAAGCTTGCATCATGCATTGCAATACGGGTGGATGGTTGATAAGGAAATCATCTATGAGCTAGGATTCCAAGTTAAGAAGACTGAATGCCCCAAAATCACAGAGAAGGTAGAAAAGAGAAGATGGGAGCTCCTCACTGACCCGGTCACGAAGGTGAATGCAAATCTCATAAGAGAATTTTATGCAAATGCAGTCAGGTATGATAAGAAAGATGAGTCATATACAAGCTTTGTGAGAGGAACAATGGTGGATTTTGGTCCCATGAGTGTAATGAGGGCATTGAAGCTACGGTCTATACCGTTTGAAGAAGAAAGTTATCACTCAAGATTGGACAACAATCCCAATTATGACCAGCTTTTACGAGACCTTTGTGTACCAGGAGCTGACTGGGAAAGAGGTGCTGAAAATAAACCAAAGTTCATTAAGAGAACAGACCTCACTCCTGAAGCCAAGGGGTGGTTTGAGCTAGTGAGGAGGTCTATCCTCCCAGCTGTAAACAACTCAGAGGTGAATCTCGAGAGAGCAACAATGGTGCATTGTATACTCAAGGGAGGAGAAATCAAGGTTCATGAGATCATAGCTCAAGGAATTAGAAAGATGGCAGAGAAAAGCGACTCAAGAGGAACATTAGGTTACCCCAGCACTATTTACCGAATATGCAAGAAAGCTAGGGTGGTTTTTGAAGATGAGGACCCCGTTTGGATAAAGGAAGGCATTCCAATAACGGTCCAAAGGATGAATGCTGCAGCATCCCCCCTGCCTCAACGGAAGCAAAGAAAGAGGACAGCCCCTCAAGTAGTGGAAGGCCAAATCTTAGAGGGATCAGCACAATAGACCTTGGACATGCACCAATTGCAGGAGGCCATTGATGGCTTATCTAGACAATATTTGGAAGGCCAAGGAGCTCAGAAAGAGCTTCAATTACAGATGATAGGGCAGCAAGAGGAAACACTTTCAAGATGGAGGACTCAGCAAGATGAGTGGCAAAGGCAAATGATGGAACAGCAACTAAACCAAGGACAACAATGGGGAGAAGCATTCAACAGGATGGAACAAAGGCAAAACGAGCAACAAGAATCCACCCAGAGGCTAATTAACATCCAAGCACATCAAGGGGCACACATACATGAGATGCATCGAAGACAAATAGAACAGGCAGAACTATTGGACGAGCAAAGGGCATTCGCAGAAGGAGTTTACATGAGTCAAACAGGACATCAGATAAATACTCAAGCCAGGTTCGGCTACTTAGTGGGACAGCTGCCAATATTGCATCCAGGAATAGCCAAGTATGATGAAATGAAGGATGAATTAGCACGAAAGGAAAGACAAAGGGTGGATGAGAGTCATGAGTCAGTGAGGAAGGCACTTGAGGATTGGAAGCAAGCAAGATTGGCACGGATGCGAGGAAATGCAAGAGGAAACAAGGAGGACAAGCAAGGAAAATAGCGTGGACATCCACAACAGTAAAAGGTGGTGGAGTTCCTTCTTTAATCCACCTTTCTCTATGTTTTTTACTTGTATGCTTGTCCCTTTTGAATCAAATTAAAGAAGAGAATGTTTATGTTTTTAAAAGACCAGAGTGGAGTTCATATTGTGGAAGTGCATTCATGAATTTTTGGGGTAGTCATAAGTTAGCTAAGTTGGTTCAACCACAAGGCTAGGAGGACAACTATCTATCCTGAATACTTGACTTTGGCTATACTCATGAGACTAAGTTAATAACAAGATCCTAAGAAGAGAAAAGGGAAAGAACAATGGAAGTGAAAAACAAAAGAAAAAGAGTAAGCAATAAGGCTAGGCATCAATGGTTTTAAGCTTGAGGCAAGTGTCTGTGGTGCTCCTGTGTGAGGGATCTACTTGGATGAATAAGCTCTTAGGGGTGCTTTATCACTTGGTAACTTGGGTTAACTAACCCGAGATTATCAGCTGAAAATCCATTATCAAGAGTAACCCTCACTACAGAGCATTTAGTAACCCAAAGAGGTGCTGGACACCAAGGTCTCAAGAAAAGAAAATAAATAAACTATATGCCTGTGTTGTGTATGTATGGGGGAGAGACTTGAGGGAGTAAGTCCTTAGGGGTGCTTCAACACCTAGCACCTTGAACCAACTAGTTCGGGAGTGTTGGCTGAAAGCTTATCTTAAAGAGTTGCCCCCTTACAGAGCACTTAGCCTAAATAACACAAATAACCCTTGAAATAACAATAAAAGGATCAATGAATAAAAGTCTCATGAGATATAAACAAAGTAAGTGTTTAGGGACATGATAAAGGTCTGAAAGCCAGTAATGGAATGAACCTAAGTTCTTTGCATGAAACCACCATAAAATCAGTAATATGACTTCCACAAGGATGACTCATTCCTCTGGATATTCCATTCATCATTCTCTTGTTCCAGTACTTGCTTAGGGACAAGCAAGCTTTAAATTTGGTGTTGTGATGCCAGGGCATCTTGGCCAGTTTCACTGACCTTTTCTTTACTGTTTTTTGGATAGTTTCATACATTTCTTTAGGAAATAAGCTGGATGGCAAGGGCTACGTTAGAAGCCACGTTAACCTAGTTAACGTGGGCTTTAACGTGAAGCAAGAAGGGGCACACTGGAACGTTAGTGACAATGTTGACTGTCACTAACGTTCTCGAAGGATTAACAAGGCAACGTTAAAAGCCACGTTAACCTAGTTAACGTGGGTTTTAACGTGAGGCAACGGGGTGCATTGGAACGTTAGTGATAATGTTAAGTGGCACTAACGTTCTCGAACTTATATTCTCACTAAATATTAACACCCCTAACGTCTTGAACTAAAGTCTCCACCCACTTCGCACTTTCTCTCTGCAAGTAAAGCCAAGCCCAAATAAAGAAAGGAACTACTTCAAACTCAAGATCCAAAGGCCCAAGACTTGAAGAATCACACTAGAAGCTGAGAAGAGCAGTATATATAGGAGTAGCTTTGAATTGAGAAGTAACTCTGGAGGCTGGAAAAAAGAGAACTACTCTCTGTATTTTACTTTCTTTGCAAATTCTAGTTTTATGATGTATTCTCCATCTTTGTTATCATTTTCAAGAGCTATGAACAACTAAACCCCTTTCATTGGGTTAGGGAGCTCTGTTGTAATTTGATGGATCAATACTAATTTTCATTATTCTTCTTCTATCTCAATCAATCCCTGTGGGATTCGACCTCACTCTATTGTGAGTTTTTACTTGAAGACAACTTCGGTACACTTGCCGAAGGGAGATTTGTTGAGAGACAAGTTTTCCATGCATCACCCCCCAGCCCCTTCTCCTTCCTCTCTCTCTCCAAACAACCACCTCCCACAACTTCCAGCCACCACCACCGCCCACCGCAACCCACGACGACCACCCAGAAGCCGCCGCCACGCCACCACCTTCTTTCCCCCCACCTCTTTCTTCTTCTTTCTTCCTCTTCTTCCCTCCACCACCACTGCCACCCCTCTGCAACTGCCACACCCTCCGCGCCACCGTCACCGCCGCACCCCCAACCACCACCAACGCCCCCCCTTCACTTCCTTCCCCTTTCCCCTCCTAACCCTATTACCCTTCCCGATACCCCCTACCTCCGAACAGCCGCCACCGCCGCTGTGCCACTGTTAACCACCGCGTCGGCCGCCACCACCACCATCCCCCGGCCACCTCTCTGCCCCATTTTTTCCTACACCTTCCAGGTTTCGCTGAACACCACCCTTCTTTCCATTCATCGTTAATTTCCTATTTTTCGGTTTATGTTCATATTTAGGCTAGTTAGTTCTGCATGTTGTAGTGGATTCTAGGTTGTTAGGTAGCCTAGGATGTGGTTAGTGGATTTAGGCCTGTTTAATTGCGCAGTTCATGTTTCTTGATTTCTAATTTTCGCAATTCTGCTGTTGTTGTGATGTTAGTATTGTTCATATACTGTAATTTCTTGTTTCATGCTGCTTTTTACATTGCTTTTCCATGTTCATATTCCCTTTATGTAATTGCAGCTATATTTTAATTCATATGAGCTATTCTAATTGCTATTTATTTTCCGGGAACATCCAATTTTAGCCGGGATGCTGCCCAAATTTCTGTAAATTGTTTTGATTTTAATTCCTGTTTTGGTTTTGGCAAAGTTGCACTCTGCTTTACTCAGCTTTTACCAAACCAATTCATGAATGACAGGGCAAGCTTTCTTATTCTTTTTAATTTCCTGGTTTATAAATTGCATCTTGGATGATTCAATTCCACTTTTTGCTATTTTCATTCGATTCATCCTTAACTTCCTTGTTTGAATTTGAGTTATCCGTTACTTTAATTTGTGAATTCTCATTATTTAGAAAATGCTCATCATGCCAATTACTCTAACCCAATTTTTACTAAATCACTAATTTTAACTTCCTAACCTCTTTTTAATTCCTAACCCGCTTACCTTTCAAAACATCTCTTCTGGTTTTTCACTATTCTCTCTAACATTCTAACCAAGGCATGACGGACTTTTTTCCTACTTAACATGAATCCTTTTACATTTTGGATTGTGAATTTTTATTCTCGGACTTTTAACTCCTATACAATCCTTAATGCACATTTACTTAACTCCTTTTCATTATTCTACTGCTCCTTTGCCATTATATGCTTCTTTCGATTAATTGCCTACCTGTTTTCCTATTTTTATTATATCCTAGTTTTCTGTTTTTTTTTTTAGGATGTCTGACACCCAGAGAAAGGGAAAAGGAAAAGCAACAACTGGCAAATGGAAAAGAGGAGAATCCTCTATGTCCATACTGGACATCATGCACGATGACTCCTGGCGGGAGAAATACTTTACCCCGCAGGAGAAGGCTGACCAGCTACTACCTACTACTGATCCCATTAGATTTGCAAACCGATACTGCGAGCTGAAGCATCCGGTGTTTGCAACCTCCGAGAACCTGTACCTAGAGAGGACTTTGAAAATCCCAGAAGAACTCCAGCAATACACCTCTAATAAGATCAAACAAAGAGGTTGGTTCTTCCTGGAGAGAAACCTGACTGAGGTCATGCATCTTGGGTAAGGGAATTTTACTGCAATTACTTCAAAACTTCCCTAGATGCAGTGAACCTAAGAGCGAAGCAGATACTGGTCACTGAAGAGGCCATAGAGGATGTTCTGAAGCTTCTGCCTAAATCTGATCAGCTGGATGGTTATCAAAAAGCTGAGGAGGATATGCGCTTCATGAAGTTTGATTGGGATGCAGTCAAGGCCAGGATAGCCCTTGACTCGACCGTTCCATGGATCATTGGTCAGAACACCACCATGCCAAAGGGAATCAAGCGGATTTACATAAATGATGAGGCTCAGCTATGGCATCAGATAATTAGCAACTTTGTTATGCCGAGTACCCATGAGACTAAGATACCTGCCGCGATGATCGCCCTCCTATGGTGTGTGCTGGAGGGTAAGGACCTGTACCTGCTTCGGTACTATAAGGCCAGGGTCCACGTCCGAGGCACTCTCCCCTTTCCTTATCTGATTACACAGCTAGGCCGTTGAGCTGACGTGCCTTGGGAGGATGCTAATGAGAAGCCACCTGCTGCAGAATGCAAGAAGATTATCCCTCACAGCAGGAACTTTCTGGCTTTGGGCTACAGACCTCCATTCCTCACTGCTACTGCTGAGACAATCACACCATCTGCCGGCCCCTCTTCCTCTACAGCTACCCCAGCTACCCCTGCTGCTACCACTGTACCTCTACCTGCCTCAGAGCCAGTTTATCACTTAGTGCACCGCCTGTTTCAGCAGCTAGACCAGATGAAGCACCGCAACCGGCACCGATATAAGAGAGCTGAGTGTCACAGCAAGTGACGCTATGAGCACCTGAAGCTGATGATACGTTCTGGCGATATCCCCTCTGAGCCTGACACACCATCAGAGCCATCTGAGGAGGAGGTGGATGATCACGAGGCTGAGACCCATCCACAGAGCGAGGCTGCGCAGGCAGGCACAGAGCAGGCTGCTTCAAAGCTGGAGGCCCCGCCTCAGATTCAGGCTGCAGACCCAGAGATCCCTATTCAGTCAGCACCTTGATTTTTGAGTTAGAGAACACACAGCCTGTGAGTTTTGAGCTTAATTATATGGTTACATTCAAACCATAATTTTTATTTCTGTGTGTTCCGCCCTTCTTTTTTATTCTGGTGTTCTTTACTTTGTTTTAATCTATATGTCCGATTATAGAATAGAAATACATACCAAGAGAGTGACTGAGGCCATTGTTTGATTTTAGCTCACTTATCCCAAATTAGCCTACCTTTTACATCACCCTTGTTTGCTCCATTGAGCCTTTAAATCCCCTCTTATTCTACAAACCACATTACTAGCCTTAAGCAGAAAAATAAAATAAAAATCCCAAGTTGAATCCTTGGTTAGCTTAAGATAGAAATTGTGTAATTGTTTAAGTGTGGGAAACCTATTGTGAACATGGATGATAAAAACAAAGGATAGAAAGTTTAAAAGAATAAAATAATTCAAAATAAAAATTATGGGAAGCATGCTCATGTGGAATCAAAATAATTTAATTACCGTGTGCATTAAAAAAAAAGAGAAGAAAAAAATATTTATTTTTCAGTATTTAAAAAAAGGGAATACAAAAGAATTCCCCAAATACAGAATAAAGCAATGCACATGGGACAAAATTAAAATATGAGCATAAACAAGTGGGAAAAATATGGAAAATAGGTAAAGAAGCTTTGCTTTACAAAATATGTATGTTAGGTGAGATCTTAGACTAATCAAGGATTCGCTTAATTAGCTCACTTAGCCTTATACATATACCATTACCTTTACCTTGGCCCCATTACAACCTTAATTAAAGACCTCATGACTTTTATATGCCTATATTCTATAATTGTTGATTGGTTAGATGAAGAACAAAGTTATAGAAAGTAAGGATAAAAAGAAGAATAGAGTGATTAACCCAATAAACACTGAGTGACTAGAGAGTAAACATAAAATCCAGTGAGGGTTCAATAGCTCATTAACATATATGTCTGCTTGAATTATTAATTGTCTTGCAAGTTTATAAAATATTTTTCTTTCCCATCTCAGTTGTAAAGGTGCTTTATCATTATCTAAGGTCTGGCTATATATATGATTCCTTGAGAAATGTGAATTAATTCAACTACATGTAAGCTTTATATACAAGTGAATAAAAATAATTGGAATTGCATGATGCATTTAGGTAGTTGCATTTAGAATAGATAGCATTGCATGAGATTCCACCACTTCAACCTTACCTTACTCTTTATCTTGGATTTAGCATGAGGACATGCTATTGTTTAAGTGTGGGGAGGTTGATAAACCCATATTTTATGATATATTTTGTGCTCAAATTGAGTGATTTATTCAATCCTTCACCCACTTATTCATATTAATTGCATGGTTTTACTTTCCATTCCTTATTATGTGATGTATGTGAAAAACATGTTTCCTATGCTTAAAAATAATTATTTTGATTACCCTTTATTTCCATTCGATGCCGTGATTCATGTGTTGAGTAATTTCAGATCTTCTAAGGCAGGAATGACTTAAAGGATGGAAAGGAAACATACAAAATTGGAAGGAAAGCATAAAACGGAGTTTTTGAAGAAACTGGCAGCGACGCGATCACATTGACGACGCGGCCGCATGCCAGTGCGAAATGGTAGTGACGCGACTGCGCGCCATGAGCGAAACGCATATGACGCGGACGCATGACTGAAGCGACCGCGTGACATGGAAAACTCCAGACGACGCGACCGCATGACCTAAGCAGACGCGTGACAGAGGCCACGCACCAGAAATTACAAAAAATGCCCCCAGCGATTTCTGAAGCCCTTTTCGGCCCAATTCCTAGTCCAGAAGGCACCGATCAGAGGTTATGAAGTGGAGGAATGCATCCATTAGGAAGGTCTCCAATTAGTTAGTATTCATGAATTAGATGTAGTTTTGAGGGAGAGGTTCTCTCCTCTCTCTTTTAGGATTTAGAATTAGGATTTCTTTTGCTTTCAGGATTATCTCTTTTTATCAGGTTCAATATTCCTTTTTATTTATCTTCTCGATTTAGTTTATGAATTCTTCTATGTTACAGATTATTCTTTTGAATTAATGTTATTTGAGGTATTTCATTTTATGATTTCTTTCTTTTATTTATATTACTGTTGCTTCCAATCTGAAGACATTTTTATTCTAGTAGATTTATTTTTTTCCTTTTGATCTTGGTTAAGAAATCAGTAACTCAGGAGTTATCAAACTCAACGTGATCGATAATCGTTATCTTTGCTAATTGAATTGAACTTCAATAATCCCAATCTTTCCTTAGGGATTAACTAGGATTTGAGGATCAAACTAATTAGTCACTTGACCTTCCCTTGCTCTAGCAAAGGTTAACTAAGTGGAATTAAGATTCAATTTTCATCATCATTGATAAGGGTAACTAGGATAGGACTTCCAATTTCTCATACCTTGCCAAAAATGTGTTTTACAGTTATTTACTCATTTTACAATCTCTTACTTATTTTAATTGCAATTTAAATTACTTGTTCCTCATCTTCACAACCCCAATTTACAATCTTCATAACCAATAATAAGAACATACTTCCTGTAGTTTCTTGAGAAGACGACCCGAGGTTTAAATACTCGGTTATCAATTTATTTAGGGGTTTGTTACTTGTGAAAACTAAAATGTTTGTACGAAGGGATTTCTGTTGGTTTAGAAACTATATCTACAACGCAACTATTTTTACAAAATTCTTTACTAGCAAAAATCCTAACATCACTCATCCCACAAGAATTTCTTGGCTTCATTAAGCAACGTCTTCACTTGTTGCCTGGTGAACTCTTGGGGAATCTTCCTTCCCACCTTGTAGTTTGCAATATCAGCAAACCAAGGTGCCTGTTGGATTTAAAGAAGATGTTCATCTGGAAACTTCTCTTTCACTGGTTGTGGTTTATCTTGGTTGATCTCTTGTGGTAGTCTTGACAGATGGTCTGCAACTTGGTTTTCACTTCCTTTCCTATCTCTCACTTCAATGTCAAATTCTTCTAGCAACAGCACCCACCTGATAAGTCTGATGACAAGTCATCTTAGGCTAGTTTCACAAGCCTTTTTCATTAGTTTTTACTTGGTTTTCATACATTTCTTAGGCAATAAGTAGGTATTAGGATGAGAATTTCATGCTTGTCTTGATTCAATCAAACATTGTTAAATTGGTGCATTTTCATGAGGTTTATGCAAGATTTACTTAATTATTATGAATGATGCAAAATCTTGTGATTTGGCAAGGCTTTGATGCATGTGTTTGGTTGATGATAGGTGAAGTGAAACAGAGAAATGGCAAGAAAGAAGCAGAAAAGGTAATGTTGGAGACAAAGTTGGTGGTCCAACGTTACCTCAAATGTTGGAGAATGGGGATGAAACATTGGTGTTATATGTAAAAATTGGGTGCCAACGTTGGAGGGAACATTGGTGAACCAACATTACCTCCAACGCCTGTGATAACTTTATTTTTTGGAGATGAAAGATTTTTGGGTGACGCGTACGCATCAATGATGCGTATGTGTGCAAGTAAAAATGTTGAATCCACGCGTAAGCGTGAGCTCCGCACACGTGTGAAAGGGCAAAATTTGACCATTCACGCGTACGCGTGACCAAGCCAACGTTGGAGGTAACCTTGGTGGACAAACACTACCCCCAACGTACGCGATAGGAAGCCCAAAACTTGGAGTTAGAAAACTTGCATCGACGTGTACGCGTGGTCCACGCGTACGCATGGATGCAGATTTTGGTCAGACATATAATCGTGGGAGCGTACACGGAAAATGCGATATCGACGCGTACGCGTGGGCGGAAAAACATTGGTGCACTGATAAACCACTATTTCATGGTTTATCTTGTGCTCAATTGAATGGTTTTTATCAAGTCTTTGCAGACTTATTCATACTATTTACATGATTTTACATTCTCCTTCCTGATTTTATGCTATGACTGAAAACATGCTTTTTTGGCCTTATATTTGCTAATATTAATCCTCTCTTATTACCATTCGATGCCTTCATATGTGCGTTAAGTGATTACAGGGATTACAGGGCAGGAATGGCTTAGAAGATGGAAAGGAAGCATGCAAAAGTGGAAGGAATACGAGAAACCGAAGGAACTGCTAAAGCTGTCCAGCCTGACCTCTTGGTACTTAATTTACCATAACTTGAGCTACAGAGGTCCAAATGATGCGGTTTCAGTTGCGTTGGAAAGCTAACGTGCGGGGCTTCGCAAAGATATATAATTTTCTATAGCTGTTCCGAATCCAGGCGATGCGAACGCGTGGGTCACGCGAACGCGTGACCTGGCAAAAACACAATCCGCGCGAACGCGTGGACGACGCTTCCGCGTGACTTTGCAGTGACCTGTACGTACCAGAAATAGCTGGGGGCGATTTCTGAGCTATTTTTGACACAGGTTTTGACCCAGAAAATATAGATTAGAGGCTATAAAGTGGGGGAATGCATGCATTCAATCATCATACTTTTCATACACACAATTTTTAGGTTTTAGATGTAGTTTTAGAGCTCTCTCCTCTCTATTAGGATTAGGATTTAGGATTTCTATTAGGATTAGGATTTCATCTTCTTCATTCCAGGTTTAATATTCCTTTACTTTACTTTATGTTTTCTTCTACTTCCATTTATTCTATTACTTTAGTTGATTACTTGATGTTGCCAATTTGGTTTATGGATTCCTATGATCAATCTAACTTTTTATTTAATATAAATTGAGGTATTTCAGATTTGATTTTGCTTTATTTTATTTATGAATGCTTTTAATTTAATTTAAGATATTTTCTCCTTTTGGCCTTGGTTAAGTAATGTACAACACTTGAGTTATCAACTCAGCTGTTGATTGAAATTGGAATTCTTTGCTGGTTAATTTGCACTCCAATAACTTTAGTCTCTCCATAGGAGTTGACTAGGAGCTGAGGATCAAATTAATTTGTCCACTTGACTTTCCTTTATTTAGTAAGGGTTAATTAAAAGTGGGAGCAGAATCCAATTCTCATCACACCTGATAAGGATAACGAGGATAGGACTTAAATTTCTCATACCTTGCCAAGAGTTTTATTATTTATTTAAATTAATTCCTACAGTTTACTTTCTTGCCATTTACTATTCTTGCTTTTTATCTTATACATTAAAAAACCCAAAAATATACTGTTTTACATAACCAATAATAAATCATACCTCCCTGCAATTCCTTGAGAAGACGACCCGAGGTTTAAATACTTCGGTTATAAATTTTGTTGGGTTTTGTTACTTGTGACAACCAAACTTTTGTAAGAAAGGAATTCTTGTCGGTCTAGAAGCTATACTTACAACGCGAATTTATTTGTGAAAATTCTAGATCGCGCGAGAGTTTCGTTCTTCAAAATGGCACCGTTGCCGGGGAATTGCAAACATGTGCCTTATTATTGGTTATTCTAAATATTTGCTTTTTGCTTTTTTGTTAGTTTTAGGACTTAGTTACTTATTCTTACTAGTTTTTGTTTTTCTTTTCTGCCATGAACTCTCACCCCTTTGGCTATGAGTGTGGTTATAATTATGTTACAGGAAGAGGAGATTATAATGCCAACATGCACCATGGTTGGAGCAATCAAAGAGGGGAGGAGCTACACGGATTTGATCAACCCTCTTGGCAACGACCCCTCCAATGTACTACAAGCAACAACCATTCCATGATGCATACCAAGACAATGGTTATGGTGGACCTTTTCATGACACTCAATACCTACCACAACACATCTATGAACCTCCTCCTCTTCAACGTAGTTTTGAACCACCACACTCGCAAGTCCCTTACCACCAAACACCCCATACGACCTTAATCCTTATCCACCACACCAACTACCATATGAGCCACACCCAGAACCACCACCTCAATATTCACCATATTCATATCCTTATCACGGAGAACCATCCTCTTATCATGAACCCTTCTTCCCAAGTAATGAACCCTCATATCCACCCCCAATCTCCAATGGATGACATCCTTCGTGGTCTTCTTCAAGGGCAAGTGAAGATGAAAAGGGATGTACTAGAATTCGCGACTGCCTTCGCCAAGGTAGTAAATCGATTAGCTTCCCAACATCTGAGCACTCAAAGTACTCCCATGGCTACATGTGGAGAATCAAAAGAAGAGCGTAGCATGAAGGAGATACTAAAAACTCCAATGGACAAAGAGGAACATGGCTTTGTATTGGAACAAGTAGAGGAAGCCATAATAGTTGCAGAGGAAGAAGTGGTTGAAGACTTAGGAGATGCAGAACCTCCATGGGAAACTCAAGTCATAGAGTCTCCTTCTAAGACGTTTGCAATTGATGTTGAGGAGGGTGTACAACCTCCAAAGCATATCATGGTTGAAGACTTTGAAGGGAATGATCAAGAGATGGATTCAATCATTGATGAATTCTTATCTACATTGGAATCCTCTCCCATTGGACTTTGACATGGAGATTAAAGAAGAAGAAGCACAACCTCCCATGCCCTTGGTGAAGAATGAAGAAGAGATCGAATTGAAAGAAAGCTACCAAGAGGAAGAGGTTGATATTGAAGAAGCTTGCAAAGAGGTGGAAGTTGTCAAGGAAGAACTCAATGGAATGAAGCTGCAAATTACCTTGCCAAGGTTGTTGGAGACCTCTCCCCCAAAGCCATCACCATCCATCCCTTCATTCAAGTGGGTAAATCTCTCATCTCTAAGCTTAATTAGCTCACTTGAATATGCTTTACTTGAGATAGATGGTCAGCTTAGAGCTCTTTGTGGCTATAAGAGCAAACAGGAAATGGTCAGTGGTAGGAAATGTCATACAAGGTTCAATATGGTTGCATGCTCCAAATTAGAGTACAAAGGTTGGTATAATTCTCAATTGAATGGGTCTAGGAAACTGTTTGGAGGCCTTAGTGAGAATTCAGATTGCTTATCACCCGGATGGAATCATGATGATCAACAAGAAGACGGGTGCAAAAGCAAGGTTTCGGACCTTGGAATTCATTCTACCAATCAACACTCTTGGGGCCTTGTCACTTGCTTCAACTTGCTTGAAGACTTTATGCGTCTAATTTGGGACCCCGGAGGCTACTAGAAGTACAAACATTGGTGGGGATTCCTAGACGAGTTCAAGCACAAGCCACCATAACAAAGGACTCCCCAAATGTCCAACTTAAGGACTTTAACTTAAAGTGCTAGGTGGGAGACAACCCACCATGGTATAATCGTTCCTTTTATTCCTAGTTTATTTTATTTTTATTTCATTAGTGTCATTCATAATGTTTGCATTAGCATCTACATACTGCACTCTGCATTTTGCATAAAAAAAGAGGGATCGACGCACAAGCGTCTACGACGCGGATGCGTCGTGTGTGACTACACAACCAAACAGTGAGTTGCGCGAGAGACACGCGGGAGGGGTGCGTGGTGCACAAGCCACTCCACACGTACGAGTGCCTCACGCGTACGTGTCCCCTGCGATATTTACCACCCACGCATAAGCGTCAACGACGCGTACGCGTGGATTCCTAAATCGGCGTAAAGAGCACCTGGACAGAGGGTTGTGCTGCCCTTGCGAGGGAATTGTGCGAAAGGCACAAATTCATTCACGCGTATGTGTCCCTGACGCGTGCGCATCATGTTCCCTTTATGGCCACCCACGCGTACGCGTGGGCGACGCTTACGCGTCACATGGCTAGTTCAATTTTCACGCGTCCGCGTGCGTTTCTACATTCTTACTTCTTTCTTCTCTCCTTTCTACTTCTTTCTTCCTTCTTTCTTACTTTCCTCTTCTTCATTCCTTTAACCTCTCATCCCTCTTCACTTCCATTCTATTTTATTTAATTTATTTGCATACTTTCATTCATTGCATTTTAATTTTTTTTGTTGGTGTTAAATTTTCTTATTCAAATGTTGTATCTTTTCTGGTATTATTTTGGTGCTTAGTGACTTGTTTTACAATGTGGGTGATATTATTTTTCTGTCAATGTCAATCTTTTATGATACCAGTATTCCTTTAGCATTGACATGAACTTACACTGTCTTTCATTACCCATATTCTTCCCCTTTATTGCAATTTTTTTTGCACTATTGATATGCCATTTGCTTCTACTATTTTCTTACTTGCATGTTTGGTACACGAAATTACAATCACACTTTTGTAACTCCGCACAACTAACCAACAAGTGCACTGGGTCGTCCAAGTAATACCTTACGTGAGTAAGGGTCGATCCCACGGAGATTGTCGGCTTGAAGCAAGCTATGGTTATCTTGTAACTCTTAGTCAGGATATCAGTAATTCTCATATTTAATTGTAAAAAGTAAAAGAACTTGAAATAAATACTTGTTATGCAGTAATGAAGAACAGGTTGAGGCTTTGGAGATGCTTTGTCTTCTGAATCTCTGCTTTCCTACTATCTTCTTCTTCATGCACGCAAGGCTCCTTCCATGGCAAGCTTTATGTTGGGCATCACCGTTGTCAATGGCTACATCCCGTCCTCTCAGTGAAAATGTTCCAAATGCGCTGTCACCGCACGGCTAATCATCTGTCGGTTTTTGATCATGTTGGAATAGGATCCATTGATCCTTTTGCGTCTGTCACTACGCCCAACACTCGCGAGTTTGAAGCTCGTCACAGTCATTCCTTCCCAGATCCTACTCAGAATACCACAGACATGGTTTAGACGTTCCAGATCTCAGGAATGACCGCCAATGATTCTAGCTTATACCACGAAGACTCTGATTTGAATCATGAGGCTAAGAGATATGCATTCAATCTAAGGTAGAACGGAGGTGGTTGTCAGGCACGCATTCATAGGTGAGAATGATGATGAGTGTCATGGATCATCACATTCATCAAGTTGAAGTACGAATGAATATCTAAGAATGGAAGCAAGCGTAATATAATGGAAAGCAGTAGTAATTGCATTAATTCATGAAGAACAGTAGAGCTCCTCACCCCCAACAATGGGGTTTAGAGACTCATGCCGTAGAGAATACAATAGGAAATATGTAGAGTGTCATTAGGTCCAGTATGAATCACTGAAAGTAGTATTTATAGTAAACTAGTGACCTAGGGTTACAGAAAATGAGTAAGCTAGGGTGTTTATTGTAAAATTCCACTTCCGGGGCCCACTTGGTGTGTGCCTGGGCTGCGCATTGAAGCTTTCATGTGTAGAGACATTTCTTGGAGTTAAACGCCAGCTTTTATGCCAGTTTGGGCGTTTAACTCCAGCTTTTGTGCCAATTCTGGAGTTAAACGCCAGAATTCTTGAGCTGACTTGGAACGCCTGTTTGGGCCATCAAATCTCGGGCAAAGTATAGACTATTATATATTGCTGGAAAGCCCAGGATGTCTACTTTCCAACGCAATTGAGAGCGCGCCAATTGAGCTTCTGTAGCTCCAGAAAATCGACTTCGAGTGCAGGGAGGTCAGAATCCAACAGCATCTGCAGTCCTTTTTCAGCCTCTGAATCAGATTTTTGCTTAGGTCCCTCAATTTCAGCCAGAAAATACATGAAATCACAAAAAAATACACAAACTCATAGTAAAGCCCAGAAAAGTGATTTTTATTTAAAAACTAATAAAAATATAATAAAAACTAACTAAAATGTACTAAAAACATACTAAAAACAATGCCAAAAATCGTATAAATTATCCGCTCAACACAACACCAAACTTAAATTGTTGCTTGTCCCCAAGCAACTAAAAATCAAATAGGATAAAAAGAAGAGAATATACAATGAATTCCAAAAACATCTATGAAGATCAGTATTAATTAGATGAGCGGGGCTTTTAGCTTTTTGCCTCTGAACAGTTTTGGCATCTCACTTTATCCTTTGAAGTTCAGAATGATTGGCTTCTATAGGAACTCAGAATCCAGATAGTGTTATGGATTCTCCTAGTTAAGTATGTTGATTCTTGAACACAGCTACTTTATGTGTCTTGGCCGTGACCCTAAGCATTTTGTTTTCCAGTATTACCACCGGATACATAAATGCCACAGACACATAACTGGGTGAACCTTTTCAGATTATGACTCAGCTTTGCTAGAGTCCCCAATTAGAAGTGTCCAGAGCTCTTAAGCACACTCTTTTTGCTTTTGGACCACGACTTTAACCGCTCAGTCTCAAGTTTTCACTTGACACCTTCACGCCACAAGCACATGGTTAGGGACAGTTTGGTTCAGCCGCTTAGGCTAGGATTTTATTCTTGTGGGCCCTCCTATCCACTGATGCTCAAAGCCTTGGATCCTTTTTATCACCCTTGCCTTTTGGTTTAAAGGGGTATTTGCTTTTTTTGCTTGCTTTTCTTTTTTCTTTCTTTTTCTCTTTTTTTTTTTTGGTGCAAGCTTTCTATTCACTGCTTTCTTGCTTCGAGAATCGATTTTATGATTTTTCAGATCATCAGATAACACTTCTCCTTTTTCCATCATTCTTTCAAGAGTCAACAATTTTAACATTCATAAACAATCAAATTCAAAAATATGCATTGTTCAAGCATTCATTCAGAGAATAATAGTATTGCCACCACATCAAAATGATTAATCTGTTTTAAAATTCGAAATTCATGCACTTCTTTTTCTTTTTCAATTAAAAGCATTTTTTATTTAAGAGAGGTGATGGATTTATTTTCATAGCATTAAGGTATAGACACTAAGACACTAGTGATCATGTAATAAAGACACAAACATAGATAAACATAAAGCATAAAAATTCGAAAAATAGAAGATAAAGAACAAGGAGATTAAAGAACGGGTCCACCTTAGTGATGGCGGCTAGTTCTTCCTCTTGAAGATCTTATGGAGTGCTTGAGCTCCTCAATGTCTCTTCCTTGCCTTTGTTGCTCCTCTCTCATGACTCTTTGATCTTCTCTAATTTCATGAAGGAGGATGGAATGCTCTTGGTGCTCCACCCTTAGTTGTCCCCTATTGGAACTTAATTCTCCTAGGGAGGTGTTAATTTGCTCCCAATAGTTTTGTGGAGGAAATTGCATCCATTGAGGCATCTCAGGGATTTCATGATGATGATTTTCCTCTTGCTCTTGTTGAGGTCCATGAGTGGGCTCTCTTGTTTGCTCCATCCTTTTCTTGGTGATGGGCTTGTCCTCTTCAATGAGGAGTCTTGGCCACAACTTCATAGAAGTGGTCTTGATGGACCTTTGAGATAAATCTCTCCATCTCTCATGACTCGAAGGTGGAAGCAATTGCCTTTCCATTCCTCTTTTTAGAGGATTCTCCGGCCTTAGGTGCCATAAATGGTAATGGAAAAACAAAAAAAAACTGAGCTTTTCCACACCAAACTTAAAAGGTTTGCTCATCCTCGACTAGGCTTGCAAAACACCCTTTGCTGCCAATCCTGGCGTTAAACGCCAGGTTGCTGCCCATTTCTGGCATTTAACGCCAGCTTCTTGCCCTTTTCTGGCGTTAAACGCCAGTCTGGTGCCCATTTACTGGCGTTTAAATGCCAGTAGGCTTCTCCTCCAGGGTGTGCTATTTTTCATTCTGTTTTTTAGTTTGTTTTTGCTTTTTCAATTATATTTGTGACTTCACATGATCATCAACCTACAGAAAACATAAAATAACAATGGAAAATAGAAATTAACATAGATAAGTAAAATTGGGTTGCCTCCGAACAAGCGCTTCTTTAATGTCAGTAGCTTGACAGTGGGCTCTCATGGAGCCTCACAGATACTCAGAGCATGATGATGGCCTCTTAACACCAAACTTAGAGTTTGGTTGTGGCCTCCCAACACCAAACTTAGAGTTTGACTGTGGGGGTTTTATTTGACTCTGTATTGAGAGAAGCCTTTCATGCTTCTTCCCTTTCCTGTCTGCAAACTATGGTGCTTCCTGAATGGCAAAGAGTTGCTCATCCGGAAAGGTTTCAGAGATCTCAGTAGGAGGGTGGGACGCCCCTGCTACTGGTTCTATCCGGGACAGGTGATCAGCTACCTGGTACCCTGTCCCTTTTCTGTCTCTTATTTTGATATCAAACTCTTGCAGAAGCAACACCCATCTTATGAGCCTGGGTTTTGAATCCTGCTTTGTGAGTAGGTATTTAAGAGCAGCATGGTCAGTATACACAATCACTTTTGAACCTACTAAATCTAAACTTGTCAATGGCATAAACCACTGCAAGTAACTCTTTTTCTGTGGTTGTGTAATTCTTCTGTGCATCATTTAAAACACGGCTAGCATAGTAAATGATGTCCAGAAGCTTGTTATGCCTCTGTCCCAACACTGCACCAATGGCATGGTCACTGGCATCACACATTAAGTCGAATGGTAATGTCCAGTCAGGTGCAGAGATGACTAGTGCTGTGACCAGCTTAGCTTTCAGGGTTTCAAACGCCTGTAGACACTCTGTGTCAAACACAAATGGATTTTTTATGGTAAAGAATTTCACAAATGAAATCTCGTTGCAAGTATAGTTTCTAAACCAACAAATAATCCTTTCATGCAAAAATTTGGTTGTTACAAGTAACAAACCCCAATAAAAATAACCGAAGTATTCAAACCTCGGGTCGTCTCTCAAAGGAATTGCAGGGAAGTGTTCTTGTTATTGGTCATGAGATGCATATTTTAGGGTTTTGATAAGAGACATGAAAGATAAATGGCAAGAAATAAACTAATAGCTAAGAAAGCTCTTGGCAAGGAATGAGAATTAGATGTCCTATCCTCATTATCATCATCAATTGTGAAGAGAATTGTCCATTGCTCCACTTAGTTAATCTCTAACTATGAAGGAAAGTCAAGTGGAGATAATCAATTTGAGTCCACAAGTCCTAATCAAATCCTAAGGAAAGACTAGATTTAGTGTCATTCAAATCAATTAGCAATTTCCAATTATCAATCAATAAAAGAGTTTGATAACTCAAGAGTCTCCAATTACTCAACCAAAGCCAAGAGGAGAAAAATATACTCTAACATCCTTCCAAGCATTTTCTCAAACACTTGGAAGGCACAAAAGGAAAGCAAGATAGAATTGCAAGAAATATAAATCTAAAACTACTAATTGCAAGGAAATTATTAACAATAATTCAAATCAACAATAAAGGAACAAGAAATATAGATTGCATTAAAGGAAAATGAAAGGAAGAAGAGTGCATGAACAACAAAGTAGACAATTACAAGATGTAAAATGCAAAACTAAGAAAGCATAGGTAGAAGAACAAGAAATTGAAGACGAAAAGTAAATCAAAGCATGAATCAAACCTAGATCTAAGAAATCCTAATCTACATCTAACCTAATTCTAGAGAGAAGAGAGAGCTTCTCTCTCTAGAAACTAACTAAAACATGATGTAAACTAAACTATGTGATCCTTCCCCCCTTGACTCCTCTTGATTTCTGCATATAATAGGCTTTGAAAATAGTTGGATTTGGGCCTGGGTGGCCCAAAAATCGCCCCCAGCGTTTTCACTTTAATGAGGTCACGTGCGAGTATCGACGCGTACGCGTGGGTCACGCGTACGCGTCGCTTGACAATTTTGCTTTCCACGCGTACGCGTCAGGTACGCGTATGGGTTGCCATGCGACTCCATATTTTCACACGTGTGCGTCGATGAATGCATCCCGAATCCTTGATTTCCCATGATTTCTCCACTTTGCATGCTTTTCTCTTCATTCCTTTGATCCATTGCTAGCCTTTTTAACCTAAAATCACTAACACGCACATCAAGGCATCTAGTGGAATCAAAGGTGAATTAAAATTAACCAATTAAGGCCTAAAAAGCATGTTTTCACTCTTAAGCACAAATTAGGGAGAATATACAAAACCATGCTATTTTAGTGAATAAGTATGAGAAAAGGGTGATAAAATCCCCTAAATTCAGCATAGAATGCACCACGAAATAGTGGTGCATCAAATCTTCCCAAACTTAAACCATAGCATGTCCTCATGCTAAATCAAGAAAAAGACAAAGGGTATCAACATCTATTCAATGTAAACTAACTAAATGAATGCAGTTGCTTGGTCAAAATAAATCAATTCCCAAGAAAACCAATACAAGCACAAGGGCTAGAGGTATGAACAACCAAGCTAAACCACAATCGAATTGAGTTATTAAAGATTTTACAAACATGCTAGAAAAGAGATGATTATAGGTGCAAACATGTAGTTGAGCAATCAAACCCTCATCGGATTTGTATACGCTTTATTCGCTCAAGTGTATAAGGTCGATCCACTCAATTCTCCTCTAATCATGCTTTCCAATATTTGTTTTTCATCTAACAATCAACAATTATTTTATGCATGCATACAAATATCATGAGGTCTTTTCACAAGGTTGTAATGGGGCTAGGGTCAAGGTAGGGATGCATAAGGTCGAGTGAGCTTGAGATTTGAATCTTTGATTAACTTAAGCCTCCCACCTAACCTATATAGAAACCTATACAATTTCTAAATAAACCTAACTACCCATTATTCACTTTTCCGTACACTCATGCATTCTCTTTTTTATTACAACTCATATGCATTGATTTTATTGAACTTCACTTTGGGGCATTTTGTCCCTGACGTTGGGATTTTCGCCAGTAAAGAATTTCATAAAAATAGTCGCGTTGTAGATATAGTCTCTAAACCAACAAAAATCCCTTCGTGCAAACATTTTGGTTGTCACAAGTAACAAACCCCTTTTAAAATTGATAACCGAGTATTTAAACCTCGGGTCGTCTTCTCAAGGAACTGTAGGGAAGTATGTTCTTATTATTGGTTATGGAGGTTGTAAAATCGGGGTTGAGAGTGAAGAGTAGATATGAAAAATTATTTAAATGGCAATTAAAATAAATAAATACTGTAAAGCAAACTTTTGGCAAGGTAAGAGAAATTGGAAGTCCAACTTAGTTATTCCTCCCAACAATAGTGAAAGTTGAATCTTAATTCCGCTTAGTTAACCTTTACTAAAGTAAAGGAAAGTCAAGGGACTAATTAGTTTGACCTTCAAATCCTATTTATTTCCTAAGAAAAAGTTGGGATTATTGAAGTTCAGTTCAATTAGCAAGATAACGATTATCAATTATGCTGAGTTTAATAATGTTGAGTTACTGATTTCTTAACCAAGACCAAAAAGGGAAAAAGTAAAATTGTTGGAAGAAAAATGTCCTTAGATGGGAAGCAATAATAACTTAAATTAAAGAGAACAATAATAAACTGAAATACCTCAAATAATCATTAATTCAAATAATAATCTATAACATGGAATAATTCACAAGCCAATTGGGCAACATCTGTAGATACGAATAAAAGCATTAAAGTAAAAGTAGCATAGAAACATAAATTAAAGTAAATATTAAACCTGGATCGAGAGTCACTCTTAAAAACTAAGAGAAGTCCTAAATCTTAATCCTAAGAGAGAGAGGAGAAAACCTCTCTCAAACTAAATATAAATCATGGAAAGTAGTAAAAATACGAGCTCTCTTTGAATGAATGCATTCCTCCACTTTATAGCCTCTAGTCTGTGTGTTCTGTACCTGGATCTGGGCCAAAAGGGCTTCAGAAATCGCTGGGGGCATATTCTATAAATTCTGATACGTGGCCTCTGTCACGCGTCTGCGTGGGTCACGCGGTCGCGTCATCTGGAGTTTTCCTTGTGGCGCGGTCGCGTCAGTCACGCGTCCGCATCGAATGCGCTATGCTCAAGTCGCGCGGCCGCGTCAATCATGCAGCCGCGTCGCTGCTTCTTCGTTCCTGGCATGCGATCCTGTCATCCATGCAATCGCGTGGATGCCAGTTTCTTCAAAACTCCGTTTCGCACTTTCCTTCCATTTTTGTACGTTTCCTTTTCCATCCTTTAAGTCATTCTGTCTTAGAAAATCTGAAACTACTCAACACACTAATCACGGCATCCAATGGAAATAAAGGTAATTAAAATAATTAATTTTAAAGCTTAGGAAACATATTTTTCACGTACATCACATAATAAGGAAGGAAAAGTAAAACCATGCAATTACTATGAATAAGTGGGTGAAGGATTGAATACATCATTCAAACTAAGCACAAAATAACTCATGAAATATGGGTTTATCAACCTTTCCACACTTAAACAATAGCATGTCCTCATGCTAAATCCAAGGTAAAGAATAAGGCAAGGTTAAAGTGGTGGAATGTTATGCAATGCAACCTATTCTAAATGCGTCTACCTAAATGAGTCATGCAATTCCAATTTATCCACTCATATATAAAGCTTACATGTAGTCAAATTAATTCACATTCTCAAGGAGTCATATATATATATAGCCAACCCTTAAATAATAAAGCATTTTAGCAAATGACATGGGAAATAAAAATATTGTACAAACTTGTAAAACAATTAGTAAATTAAGCACAAATATATGTTGATGAGTTATTGAACCCTCACTGGATTTTGTGTTTACCCTCTAGTCACTCAGTGTTTATTGGGTTTCTTCACTCTACTTTTCTTTTTATTCTTACTTTCTATAACTTTGTTCTTCATCTAACCAATCAACAATTATAGAGTACAGTCATACCAAAAGTCATGAAGTCTTTAATTAAGGTTGTAATGGGGCAAGGTAAAGGTAAGGATATATGTATAAGGTTAAGTGAGCTGATAAGTGAATCCTTAATTAGACTAAGATCTCACCTAACATACATATTTAGTAGAACAAACTTCTTTACCAATTTTCCCATATTATCCCATTTGTTGTTACATGCTCATGTTTCAATTTTATTTTTATCCCATGTGCATTGATTTTATTTTGCATTGGGGAATTCTTTTGTATCCCCTTTTATTAAATGCTAAAAAGTAACTTTTTTTTTATTGCACATGGTAATTGACTCACTTTGATTTCTCATGATCATGCTTCCCAAATTTTATTTTATTTCTTTTAACTTTTCTTCCTTTTGTTTCTATCATCCATGTTCCCAATAGGTTTCCCACATTTTAATCTATTCATAATTTTCTATCTTAAGCTAACCAAGGATTCAACTTGGGATTTTATTTTGTTTTTCTACTTAAGGCTAGTAGTGTGGCTAAATAGAATAAAAGGGATTTTAAAGACTCAAGGGGGCTAACAAGGGTGATGTGAAAGGTAGGTTATTTTGGGGTAAGTGAGCTAAAATCAAATGATAGCCTCAATCATTCTTTTGGTATGTATCTATATTCTATATTCTATATTCTATAATTGGACATATAGATTAAAGCAAAGTAAAGAACATCAGAATAAAAAGAAGTGAAACACACAGGAATAAAATTATGGTTTGAATGCAACCATACAATTAAGCTCAAGACTCACAGGCTGTGTGTTCTCTAACTCAAGCATCATATATCATTCATATATATTGTGCAGGTTTAGTTAAAAATTCCCATTATTCTCATAAAAAAATTATTTAGGGTAGCCTTTAAAGTTTTAATGTTCCTCCTTGATGAAATGTTGTCAACTTAACTATATGATGTAATGCTATATACACAAGGTTTATGGATTTAAATCTGTTATGTTCAAAATACAAAAATACAGAAATGTATAAGTAAAAATATGAACTAAAAATGCAAAATACTAAATACAAAAATACTAAATAACTAAAAATATGAACTAAAAATGCAAAATACAGAAATAGAGTAAAAATACATAAAAGCAGCAATGTATAAGTACTCAGAAAACAACAGTAAAAAGAAAAATACAGAAAAAATCCAAAATAAAAGAAAAAAAGAGATGTAGTGGTTCACCAAAATAAAACGCCAGAGATGGCGACCTCCCCACACTTAAAATGAATCATCGTCCCTGATGCTCAGTCAAGCCGGGTGTGAAGGGGTGTCATCACTGGTAGGAATGGTAGCTGGAGGCTTTGTGGTGGTGGTAGGCTGAACGTCTGGCTGCTGCAGAGGTGGTGCTGACTGGATTGGGATCTCTGGATCTGCAGCCTCGATCTGATGCATAACCTCCTGATGTGGTGCAGCCTGCTCTGTGTGTGCCTGCTGATGGGTCTCCTCTTGGAAGTGAGTCTCCTCCTCGTGCTCATCCTCCTCCTCCTCTGATGGCTCTAATGGTGTGTCGGGCTCGGAGGGGATGTCACCACCCTGTCGGATCATCAGCTTCAGATGCGAATAGCGTCGCTGGTTGCGACGCTCCAATCTCTCATACCGGCGCCGGTTATGACACTCCATCTGATCAAGCTATTGGAATAGGCGGTGCACGAGGCGGTATACGGGCTCAGAGGCAGGTGGAGGTGTAGTGGTGGCATCAGGGGCAGCAGGGGCAGCAGGGGCAGCCGTGGATGAAGAGGGTCTAGCAGACGGTGGGGCTGTCTCATCAGTAGCAGTGAAGGGCGGTGGTCTGTAGCCCAAAGCTAGGAAGTTCCTGCTGTGAGGAATGATCTTCCTGCAGTCCGCCGCTGGTGGTCTCTCATCGGCATCCTCCCATGGCACGTCAGCTCGACGGCCTAGCTGTGTAACCAGATACGGAAAAGGGAGGGTGCCTCGAACATGGATTCTGGCCATATAATGCCGGATAAAGCGTGGTAGATAAAGGTCCTTACCCTCCATCACACACCATAGGAGGGTAATCATAGCAGCTGGGATCTCCGTCTCATGAGTACTCGGCATCACATAGTTGCTCAAGATCTGGTGCCATAACCGAGCCTCATCATTTAAGTACGCCCTCTTGATCCCTCTAGGCATGGTGGTGTTCTGACCCATCTCCCAAGGAACCGTCGGCTCGAGAGTTATCCGTGCCTTTACAGCATCCCAATCAAACCGCATCAGGCGCATGTCCTCTTCAGCCTTTTTATAACCATCAGGCTGATCGGACTTGGCTGGGAGCCGGAGAATGTCCTCTATGGCCTCCTCAGTAACCAGAATCTACTTTCCTTTCAGGTTCACTGCATCGAGGGTGGTGACGTAGTAGTTGCAGTAGAATTCTCAGACCCAAGATGCATTGACCTCTGTCAGTGCTCTCTCCAGAAAAAACCAGCCTCTTTACTTGATTTGCTCAGTGGTGTACTGCTGGAGTACTTCTGGAATCCTCAGAGTTCTCTCCAGGTATAAATTCTTGGAGTTTGCAAATGCAAGATACTTCAGCTCACAGTATCAATTTGCAAATTTTATTGAATCATTTGCAGGGAGCAGCTGGTCAGCTTTTTCCTGCTGTGTAAAGTTCTTCTCCCGCCATGAGGAATCATGCATTAGGTCAATGATGGACTGGGATGAATCTCCTCTTTTGCGCTTGCCAGTAGCTTTGCCCTTTCCTTTCCTCTGTGAGGCAGACATCTTGAAAAATGGAAAACCAGGATATATAAAAATAGGAAAGCAAGTAGGCATATAGGCAAAGAAAACACAAAGTGGCATGGGAGAATTTAAATGAGGTAAATGAGTTAAGTAAATGTGCATTAAGGATTGTATAGTAGTTTAAAAGTTTGAAAGGAAGAAGTTACAATCCAAAATGTATCAGAATTCAAGTTAAATAGAAAAATTGTCATTATGCCATGGTTAGAAAGTTAGAAGAAAGTGAAAAATCAGAAAAGATATTTTAAAAGGTTAGTATGGTGAGAATTTGAAAAAGAAGTCAGTAAATTAAAATTGGTGAGTCAGTAAAAAGTGGGTTAAGGTAAGTGGCATAAAGAAAATATTCTGTGTAACAAGGATTCACAGGTAGGAACTATAATGACTCATAACCAAACAAGAAAAACAAGTAGATGCTGATTCAAATAGATATAAAGAAAGCAAAAATTGGAATCAAAACATCACAAATGCAGTTTATAAACTAGGAAATCAAAAGGATAAGAAAGCATGACCTGGCAATTATGAAATGGCTTGGTTAAAGCAGTGGAAAACAGAGTTCAAATTGCCAAACTGAAATATGAATGAAAACATTTTTATAGAAATTTGGGTAGCATTCCGGCTAAAATTGGATTATCCTGGAAAATAAACAGCAATCAAAGCAGTTCATATGAATTAAAAAGTCAAGCTGTAGGTACATATATATAATATAAACATGAAAATTCAATGTAAAGAGCAGCAATATACAAGAAATACAGCATATGAACAAGATTACAGCAACAGCAGATTTGTAAATATGATAAAACAGAAGCAAGAACAGTGCAAATAAACAGACCTAGAGCCACTAACCACAGCCTAATCTACCTAACAACCTAAAATCTACTACAACATGCAAGACTATCTATCCTAGGGAGAGAGATAGGGAGGGGGTTCAGGGGGGCGGCGCGATAATAGGGTTCGCGTGATCTGGGGGGCTATATTTTGAAATCCACGCGGCCGCGTGGGGCACGCGGTCGCGTGGGTGGGGTGAAAACGGGGGTGACGCGATCGCGTAGGTCGCACGATCGCGTGAGAGGGGTAGGAGAGGGGATGATGCGATCGCGTGGGTCGCGCGATCGCGTCGCTGGAATTTGTGCTAGACGCACGACTCTAGCGTCGTTTCGGCACAACTCTATGTCTCCTTCTAGTGTGTTGTGCAATCCATGAGACGCGATCGCGTCGCTCACGCGGTCGCGTCGGATTATTTTTGTGCAAGTGACGCGATCGCATGGGGCATGCGATCGCGTGGGCCAATTTGTGCAAAACGCACAAGGGCCGCACGATTCCAGCCTAACTTTCTGGACATTGGATCTTGACGCCTATCTCCAGGGCACGCGGCCGCGTGGGTGAAGCGGTCGTGTGGATAGTGTTTTCGCAATATGACGCGATCGCATGGGGCATGCGGTCGCGTCGTGCATCCCCTTTTTTTTATATGTAAGATAAATGCAGAATGCAATGATTAATATGAATGCTATGCATGATTCTAGGTTCAATAAAGTAAAATGAAAAGAAAATAAAAAATGAAAGCAATTAACAAGAATTAAATTGAAAAAGAAGCGACAATACCATGGTGGGTTGTCTCCCACCTAGCACTTTTAGTTAAATTCCTTAAGTTGGACATTGGAGGAGCTTCCTGCTATGGCGGCTTATGTTTAAATTCATCCAAAAATTTCCACCAGTGCTTGGAATAACAATAGCCTCCGGGGTCCCACACTAGGCATGTAAAGCTTCTGAGCAGCTTCAGACAAATTTTCAGGCTCCCGGGGTGACGAATGTCAGAATAGATTCCAGGATCCCAAGCTTTGGGCGGTTTAAAAAGTAGAATCTCACCATGGTGACCAAACATTCTCTGTGATCCATGCAATTGAGCATGATAGCAATCCATGTACTTCGAGGTGAAGCGTGGAACCTTATTGAACCTTGTGCACCAGCTCTGAGTACGAGCCATTTTCCTCTTACTCTTAAAGCCGCAAAGAGCTCTAAGCTGGCCATCTGTTTCATGCAAACCATATTCAAGTGAATAAGTAAAGTTATAGGTTAAGGATTGTACCCACTTGAAGCTTGTATTAGGTGGTAATGGCCTTGGGATAGGTGTTTTCGGTGGTTCTGTAAGTTCTACTCCCTTGTGCTCTTCTGTGAATTCCTCCACTTCTTTGCAAGGCTCTACAATTGTATTTATGTCCTGGTCAAAGTCTTCTATGTCTTCCTCATCACTTGAGTCGTAGATTGGAGGTTGAGAGAAATCTACCTCCGCATCGTCTTCATATTCACTTGGGGAAGATTCTTCGACCTCAGAGAATTCACTTGCGGATGCCAGTTCATTACTAAGAGAATTTGACTTGTGACTATCATCATCAAGTGAATTTGTGTCCTGGGTTATTCCATCTGATTCTTCATAAACAACTTTCCTTGGAGATTGTACAATATCCTCCTTAGCATCAACTGTAGCGTCCCTGACGGAGTTCTCCTCAATTCTGGATTCCCATGGAGGTTCAGCATCTCCTTGATCTTCAACCAACTCTTCTTCTTGAACAATGACAGCTTCTTCTTCTTGTTCTAGTACAAATTCATGCTTTGTCTTGTCCACTGGAGTTTCTGGTATCTCCTTCATGCTACGCTCATCGTTAGACTGTTCACATGGGGCTGTGGCTGATCCTTGTGTATTTGAGCGCCTAGAAACCCATTGAATTACTGCTTGCTCCAGTTGTCGAATGGTTGTTTGAAGTTTATTTACTGTTTCCTTTAGGCGAACCTCTGCTTCTCGGGTTGCCAGACTTGGACATGATACATAGGAAAGTGGCGGTGATTGGGAGTGATTGGATTTGTACTGGGGTAAGGAAGGATCATATGGTGGCGAATGGTGAAAAGAAGCTTGTGAGTGTGGTGGTTCGAGGTTATGTTGAAATGATGGTTAATATGCACGGGGTGGGGCTTGTTGGTA
Organism: Arachis ipaensis; assembly: GCF_000816755.2. Classification (NCBI taxonomy): domain Eukaryota; kingdom Viridiplantae; phylum Streptophyta; class Magnoliopsida; order Fabales; family Fabaceae; genus Arachis; species Arachis ipaensis. Next base: position 87,748,503 of record NC_029789.2, read on the forward strand.
GTTACTAGGTTGTCCACCATATCTTTCAGCTGGGTATGCACGGTAAGAGTGAAGAGTAGATATGACAAATAATTTAAATGACAATTAAAATAAATAAATACTGTAAAGCAAACTTTTGGCAAGGTAAGAGAAATTGGAAGTCCAACTTAGTTATTCCTCCCAACAATAGTGAAAGTTGAATCTTAATTCCGCTTAGTTAACCTTTACTAAAGTAAAGGAAAGTCAAGAGACTAATTAGTTTCACCTTCGAATCCTATTTATTTCATAAGAAAAAGTTGGGATTATTGATGTTCAGTTCAATTATCAAGATAACGATTATCAATTATGCTGAGTTTAATAATGTTGAGTTACTGATTTCTTAACCAAGACCAAAAAGGGAAAAAGTAAAATTGTTGGAAGAAAAATGTCCTTAGATGGGAAGCAATAATAACTTAAATTAAAGAGAACAATAATAAACTGAAATACCTCAAATAATCATTAATTCAAATAATAATATGTAACATGGAATAATTCATAAGCCAATTCGGCAACATCTGTAGATACGAATAAAAGCATTAAAGTAAAAGTAGCATAGAAACATAAATTAAAGTAAATATTAAACCTGGATCGAGAGTCACTCTTAAAAACTAAGAGAAGTCCTAAATCCTAATCCTAATCCTAAGAGAGAGAGGAGAGAACCTCTCTCAAACTAAATCTAAATCATGGAAAGTAGTAAAAATACGAGCTCTCCTTTGAATGGATACATTCCTCCACTTTATAGCCTCTAGTCTGTGTGTTCTGTACCTGGATCTGGGCCAAAAGGGCTTCAGAAATCGCTGGGGCGTATTCTGTAAATTCTGATACGTGGCCTCTGTCACGCGTCCGCGTGGGTCACGCGGTCGCGTCATCTGGAGTTTTCCTTGTGGCGCAGTTGCGTCAGTCACGCGCCCGCATCGAACGCGCTATGCTCAAGTCGCGCGGCCGCGTCAGTCATGCGGCCGCGTCGCTGCTTCTTCGCTCCTGGCACGCGATTGCATCATCCATGTGATCGCGTGGATGCCAGTTTCTTCAAAACTCCATTTCGCACTTTCCTTCCATTTTTGTACGTTTCCTTTTCCATCCTTTAAATCATTCTGTCTTAGAAAATCTGAAACTACTCAACACACTAATCACGGCATCGATTGGAAATAAAGGTAATTAAAATAATTAATTTTAAAGTTTAGGAAACATATTTTTCACGTACATCACATAATAAGGAAGGGAAAGTAAAACCATGCAATTACTATGAATAAGTGGGTGAAGGATTGAATAAATCATTCAAACTAAGCACAAAATAACTCATGAAATATGGGTTTATCAGTCCCCTTTTTATTTCTTTCTTTTTCTTTTTCTTTCTTTTTCTATTCTTTTTCTTTTGGCATATATTTTTTTCTTTATTTTGTGTATATATATTTTTTTCTTTTTCGCAATATAGCATATACAAAAGCATTAATGCATATGGTTTTACATTTAATTAACACATGAGTGTGTATCCAATTCCCAATGTTTTCAATAGAAATACAAAATTACAAAATACACATTTTCTCAACCAATGTCCCAAGTTTCCCCACACTTGAATGATACACACTCACTAGCCTAAGCTAATCAAAGATCCAAATAAAGGACATTTATTTTTTTTCGCTTCAAGGCTTGTAATGTGCTAAAATTAAGAATAAGTGGGTTAATCGTAGGCTCAAATTGGCTAACAATGGAAGATAAAAGGTAAGGCTATTTGGGTAAGTTAGCTAAATGAATTGATGGCCTCAATCATATAAATGCATGTCTATACAAAATAATGGACATGAAGAATCAAACAAATCAAGGATTATAATCATAGAAAGAGAATAATGCACACAAGAAGGAAGATAAGTAGTTATAAGATGTAACCACACAATTAGGCTCAAAACTCGCAAACTTGTGTTTTTAGCTAAAAAACATGGCCCACAAGATATAATTCAAGCAAGTTCAATGAAAAGTTTTGAGTCAAATTAATTGAGGTGCCCTATAGATAAATTCTTGAAAAATTTCTATATTTTGACTAAGATTATTAAGTATATATATGCAAAAATAAGAAAATACAACTAAAAAAAAAATCCTAAAAGACCTAAAAATGAAATACAAAAGTGTTGGGATTAGAAATTTGTCACCCAAAAATGCCGATTCGGTTGGACGACCTCCCCACACTTAAAAGTTTGCACCGTCCTCGGTGCATTCAAAGATGAGCAAGGGGGTACAGCGACTTGCCGAGTTGGTACCTTCAGCTGATAGGTCAACTGGCTAGTGTATGTTCTTTCTCTCGCTTCCATTTTAGCTTATAATAACTCATCCTGAAAATAGAAGCCAGGATAGTAAGTTATTGTTGGAATGAGATAATAATCACTAGAATGGAGTGAGTGACCCAATATGCGACATGGATAAAAGTAAGTGTGCGAGTTCTAAATTAGGTGCCTTTTAGAACACACATACTATCCTAAAAAGCTATGTCACAATTACACGAAAAGAAACATGCACTTCACTCATTCAAGTGTGCTTGAGATGCTCTTAACTCGTAGGTTAAGAAAATCAAATAAGCAATAAAGAAGCATGAAAGCATTCAAGCCAAAAACATATGGATGCATATGATCAAGAAGCACCATGCATTGAGATAAATGCACATCATCCATCAAGAAATTACCTAATGAAGGAAAAGGGTTCAAATCACATGGTGGCCAAATCATACAATTCAAAAATATTTAAAAGGCTTGACGACAACGTCATTCACTTAGTATTCACAAACGTTAAGCATGAAAAATTCAAAACCAAGTAATGAATTGTAACCTCAACAAGGGAGTCCAACAATGAAAATTAACAACAATGATGTTAAACTAACATTGCATCAATAATCAGCAGCAAGAGATAGTAAAGAAAATTAATAATCCAACACTTATTATAAAAAAAATTAAACAAAAATTAAACTAACTGATGAATGATTTTTTGATGATATACAATTTCACAAATGAATTCTCGTTGCAAGTATAGTTTCTAAACCAACAAATAATCCTTTCATACAAAAGATTGTTTGTCACAAGTAGAAACCCCTAAAATTATAAATCGAAGTATTTAAACCTCGGGTTGTTCTCCCTAGGAATTGCGATAAAGTGTTCTTGTTATTGGTTATGAGGTATGTTTCGGGTTTTTGGAATAAGGAACAAGAAAAGTAAATGGCAGTGAAAATAAACTAACAACTTGAAAAGCTCTTAGCAAGGAATGAGAATTAGAAGTCCTATCCTAGTTATCCTCCTCAATTGTGACAATAAATTGTCCATTGCTCCCACTTAGTTAACCTCTAACCATGGAGGAAATTCAAGTGGATGGATTAATTTCATTCCTCAAGTCCTAGCCTAATATAGATGAAAGACTAGCTTTAGAGGCATTCAAATTAACTAGCAACTTCTAATTATCAATCAACAAAGGCCTTAGATAACTCAAGAGTCACTAATTACTCTACCTAGGCCAAGAGGGGAAAAATCTACACTAAAATCCAACCAAGCATTTCATCAAATACTTAGAAGGCATAAAAGAAAAGTAAAATGAATTAAGCAATTCAACAATAAAGGAACATGAATCATAAATTGCATTAAAAGAGAAATAGAAGAAACAAAAGTGTAGCAACATAAAAGTAGAGAATTACAGGAATTAAATGCTAAACTAGAGAGAGGAGATGTAGAAGAAGAATTACAAAGAGAAAAGTAAATCTAAGCATGAAATTAACCTAGATCTAAGATATTCTAATCTAGATATAACCTAATCCTAATTCTAGAGAGAAGTGAGAGCTTCTCTATCTAAAACTAACTTTCCCTCCAAAACTAGACTAAAACTAAAATATGAGGTAAAAGTATGTTGACTCCTCTTCATTCCTTGGGTTAAATAGCATCAGAGGTGAGTTGGATTTGAGCCTGGGAAGCCCAGAATTCGCCCCCAGCATTTTACCTTTAAGTGAGTCACGTGCGGACACCGACGCGTACGCGTCGCTTGACAATTTTTCATCCACGCGTACGCATCATGTGCGCGTACGCGTCGCCATGCGACGTCACAATCCACGCGTGCGCGTGGGTCTCAACATCCTAAATCCTTGTTTCTTCATGAGTTCTCCATTTGCATGCTTTTGCTCTCCATCCCTTTGATCCATTCCTAGCCTTTTCAACCTGAAATCACTTAACACACATATCAAGGCATCTAGTGGAATCAAAGGTGAATCAAAATTGATAATTAAGGGCCTAAAAAACATGTTTTCACACTTAAGCACAAATTAGGATACAATCATGAAACCATGCTATTCTAGTGGATAAATGTGGGAAAAGGGTGATAAAATCCCCTAAATTCAGCATTGGATGCACCACCAAATAATGGTGCATCAAATCTCCCCACACTTAAACCAAGCATGTCCTCATGCTTAAACCAAGAGAGAATAAAAGGTATCAACATTTATTCAGTGTAAATAAACTTATGCAACCTAAACTATATGCACTATCTATATGAATGCAACTACTTGGTGAAAATAAATCAATTCCCAAGAAGCATATATGCACAAGGGCCAAGGACTAGCACATCTAATCCACAATTGAAGTGAGTTATTAAATATTTTTATAAACTTGCAAGAAGAGATGATCATAGGTGAAAACATGTAATTGAGCATCAAACCCTCACTGGATGTGTTTGCACTCTATTCGCTCAAGTGTTTAGGGTTGATTCACTCAATTCTCCCCTAATCATGCTTTCTAAGATTTGTTTTTCTTCTAACAATCAACATTTATTCCATGCATGCATGCAAGTATCATGAGGTCTTTTCATTGGTTGTAATGGGGCTAGGGTCAAGGTAAGATGCATATTTGGTCAAGTGAGCTTGAAATTTGAATATTTGATCAACTTAAACTTTCCCACCTAACCTATGACATCCTATACAATTCAAAACTAACCTAACTACCCATTTTCACTTTTTCACATACTCATGCATTCTTTTCTTTTCACTTCACAACACTTATGCGTTGATTCTTATTGGACTTTACTTTGGGGCATTTTGTCCCCTTTTTATTACTTTTCTTTCCTTCTTTTCTTTTCCTTCCTTTTCTATGTAAATTTTTTTTTTCTTTTCCATATTTTTTTTATTTTTGTCTTTTTTTTTCTTTTCTTTTTCTTTTATTTCCATCAATTTCCTTTCAAGGGCACCAATGCATAAGGTCTAACATTTTATTAATACATGAGCATGCACCCAATTCCCAAATATATAAAAAATACAAAGCACCCTTTTATCCCAAAGTTCCCAAATCTCCCCAAACTTGAATAATGAACACTCTCACTAGCCTAAGCCAATCAAAGATCCAAACAAGGGACTTTTATTGTTTTTCACTTTAGGCTTGTAATGTGCTAAATAAGGAACAATTGGGTTTAGCATAGGCTCAAAATTGGTTACAATGGAGAGTAAAAGGTAGGGTATTTGGGTAAGTGAGCTAATGAAACAATGGCCTCAATCATATAAATGCATGAATACACAAAATAATGGACATAAAAAGTTAAGCAAATCAAGGATCACAATCATAGGAAGAGAACAATTGCACACAAGAAAGAAAAAAACAAGTGGTTATAAGATGTAACCACACCATTAGGCTCAAAACTCACTAGGTTGTGTGTTCTTAGCTCAAAAACCATGTTCCATAATATACATATAATTCAAGAAAGTTCTATGAAAGGTTTTTACTCAAATCAATTGGAGCCCTATAGATAGAAATCTTGAAAAATTTCATTATTTTGACTAAGCTTATTCTGTATACATATGCAAAAATAAGAAAATGTAAGTAAAATCCTAAAAGACCTAAGAATGAAATGCAAAAGTGTTGGGATTAGAAATTTGTCACCCAAAACGCCGAACAGTCGGACGACCTCCCCGCACTTAAAAAAGTTTGCACCGTCCTCGGTGCATTCAAAGATGAGCAAGGGGGTACGGCGACTCTCTGGATTGCCACCTTCAGCTGGTAGGTCAACCGGTTGCTGCGTGTTCTTTCTCTACTTCCGTTTTTGCTTGTGGTGTATCATTCATGAAAAACAAAAATAACACCATAGATAAGAAAATACAAAAGCAAGGAAGCATACATTGTTGGAGTGAGGTACTAATTACTAGAATTGAGTGAGTGAATTAGTGTGACATTAAGAAAGATTAGGTATGTGAATTCTAAATTAGGCACCTTTTAGAACACACATTAGCATAAAAAGCTTTGTCACAAAAGAAGCATGCACTTTACTCATTCTAGTGTGCTTGAAATTCTCTAAACTTGTAGGTCAAGATAACCGAACAAGCAATAAAAAAGCATGGAAGTTTTCAAGCCAAAAACATATGGATGCATATGATCATGAAACACAACGTATTACGATAAATGCACAACATCAACCATCAAGAACTTGCCTAATCGAGGAAAAGGATTCCAATTACATGGTGGCCAAATCATGCAATTCAAGAAGAGTTACAAGCTCGAAGGCAATTCTCATCACTTGGTATTCTCAAGAGGTAAGCATGAAGAACTTAAAACCAAGTAGCAAAATATAACCTCAATCAAAGAATCCAACAAAGATTATAAACATAATAATGTTAAGATAACATCCTTTTTAGTACTCAGCAGCAATTAATGGTAAACAAATTAAAAATCTGATGAGCGGATAATTTATACGCTTTTTTGTATTGTTTTTACATAGTTTTTAGTATGATTTAGTTAGTTTTTAATATATTTTTATTAGTTTTCAAATAAAAATAACATTTTTGGATTTTACTAGGAGTTTGTGTGTTTTTCTGTGATTTTAGGTATTTTCTGACTGAAATTGAAAGACTTGAGCAAAAATCTGATTCAGAGGCTGAAGAAGGACTGCAGATGCTGTTAGATTCTGACCTCCCTGCACTCGAAATAGATTTTCTAGAGCCACAGAAACCCAAATGGCGCACTCTCAATTGCGTTGGAAAGTAGACATCCAGGGCTTTCCAGCAATATATAATAGTCCATACTTTTTCCGAGTTTAGGCGACGCAAACTGGCGTTCAACGCCAGCTTTCTGCTCTATTATGGCGTTAAATGCCAGAAACAAGTTGCAAAGCAGAGTTAAACGCCAGAAATACGTTACAACCTAGCGTTTAACTCCAAAAGAAGTCTCTACACATGAAAGCTTCAATGCTCAGCCCAAGCAAACACCAAGTGGGCCCCAGAAGTAGATTTCTGTATCATTACTTATTTTCTGTAACCCTAGCTACAAGTTTAGTATAAAAACTACTTTTAGTGATTTATTTTATATCTTTTGTTCATATTTGGATCATCTTGGGAGCTTGGGATCGTTTTAGATCTCTAAACCTCCATGGGAAGCTGGCCACGCGTGGGCGTCGATTTTAAATCGGCGTCAACATCCAACGCCCTGAAAGCTGGGCTGAAATCGTGCGGCTGGTGTGCGATGAGCACAAATTGGCCCATGCGCGCGCATCAATGATGCGTACACTTCACTTTCGCCTTATCACACCACGCGTGGGCGTGGGCGTGAGCGACGCGCACGCGTGGCATGCCAATTTTTTCCCCCTCAAATGAAACAGAGAGTTGCGCCAAAACAACACTGGATTCGTGCGTTTAGCACGATTCTGGTCGACGCGTACGCGTGCTTCACGCGTACACGTCATCTCCACCTAGCCCTCTTCACACGTTCGCGTCAATGATGCTTACGCGTCGTTGCAAATTTTACCTCATCCACGCGCACGCGTGACCCACGCGTACCCATGATTTAAATTCACTAACCTCCCATGACGCGAAAATCCTAGCCTTTGCATGCTCACTTCCCCCCTCCCCCAATGTTCCATCTCCACTTTCTCTCCCTCCAAACCTCCATAGCCACCACAGCCCACCACCACCCTCTTACCGGAGCAACCACCGCCACCGCCGCCCCTTAGCCGCACCACCCTCACTCTCCCCTTTCCCCCCTTTATCTTCATTTTCTCTCCCTACCACCCTCTTTCGCCCCCTACCCCGTCGCCAACCCCAAACCCGCCGCCTTGCCACCATAGAATCGTCGGCCACCACCACCCTGATACCACCATCCCCCGCTCGCCCTCTCCTTCTTCTCTTCCTCTCCCTATCCTGCCTATGCCCTTCTCAACTCCGCCAGCCCGTGCCTCACCACGCACCGCCACTACCACAGTGCCACCGCACTGCCACCACCAGCGCCGCCGTACACCCCCCTCTCCTCTTCATTTCCACTTCTATCACTGCGCCCCCCCAGGTTTTACTGCACCCCAATTTCTTTTCTGTACAAGTTACTCAGTTTGTATATTTCAATTATGTTTAATTTAGACTAGTTAGATATGCATGTTTGTAGTGGATTCTAAGTGGTTAGGTAGCTAGGTTGTGGTTAGAGGATTCTAGCTCTGATAAGTGCTCCGTACATGCTGTTTGATTTATCTGCTTTTCACTATTGGTTGGCTGTTGATGTTGCTATTCGCTGATGTTCCATTACTGTTTGATACTATTTTATTTCATCGGATCTTAATTGATTGTTACCAATGCTGAGATAAATTCATAAACATTCACAATCTTGTTGCAATTTGATTTTTTCTTGTTGATTCAGTGAGCTTATTACATTGCATCCATATCTTAAACTATTGCTTGCTTTCTGAAATTGCTAAAGGCCAAGCTGATTGCATATACCTGCTTATTGCTGTTTTGGATTGGCTACATTACTTATTGCTGTTTTGGATTGGCTAAAATTGCTTATTGCATATACTTTCTAGTTTGCTATTCCTTATTCTAGGATTTCTATTACTTGCTAATCCTTTTTGAAAGTGCTATTGCTTGCATTATTCTGCTGTTTGATTTTCCGGGAACGTCCCTTTTCCTGCCGAAATGCTGCCCAAATTTTTCTGAAAAGCTGTTTTATTTAACTTTCACTCATGCTTTGACTTTGACACTTTTGACAATGCAATTTACTTGGCTTACCCCAAAGTCATTTCATGAGATACTAGGCTAGCATTTCTATCCCATTTGGTTCCCACCTTCATTGCACTGCATTGTTGATGAACTTTACTTCTCTTTGTGCTTTGTTTACCTAAAATATCATCAATAATCTGCATTGTTTGCCTGAATGTGAGTTACTTGTTCTTCAAGCTTGTGCACTTTTGTTAACTAGGAACTACAATACCATGCCACTAACTTTAACTTCCTTTTCTAACTGCTGACTTCATTGACTTTCTAACTTCTCTCTTAGTTTTACACTAACTACTTTCAACCCCTTTCAAGGCATGTTTATTGTTGTTTCCTGACAAACAAGCATTCTGCATCTCATAGTTTTTGGGTTGTGATTTTTAATTGAATTCTTTGAATTTTATCTTGCATTCAGTCTAACATTCTATATCTTTCTGACTCACTTTATGCTTTGGCTTTTATTCCTCTTTTGCCCATCTATGCTTATATTGCTTGAATCTATTTGCCTTCCTATTTTTTTTGCTTTAAGTTGATAAATTATACCCTGAATTTTTTATTTTTCAGGATGTTTGACCCAAAAGAAAAGGGAAAGGCTAAGGCCACTACGGGTAAAAGAAAAAGAGGCCAATCATCTATGGCTATCGCAGATATTCTACATGATGATTCTTGGCGTGAGAAAAACTTCACTCCGCAGGAAAAAGCTAATCAATTAGTGCCTGCGACTGATCCAATAAAGTTTACAAATCGCTATTGTGAACTGAAATATGAGGTCTTTGCGACTAAGAGGCACTTGTATCTGGAGAAGACCCTCAAAATACCCAATGAATTATAATAGTACACTACAAAGCAGATTAAACAGAGAGGCTGGTTCTTTCTGGAAAAGAATTTGACTGAGGTTAATGCATCCTGGGTGAGGAAATTCTACTGCAACTTTTATAAGATGACCCTGGATGCAGTACAGCTTAGAGGGAAGCAGATTTTAGTCACTGAGGAGGCCATTGAAGATATCCTCCATTTCCAACCTAAGTCAGATGAACCAGATGGTTACCAAAAGGCTGAGGAAGCCATGAGATTTATGAATTTTGATTGGGAGGCAATAAAGCGAACCATATCCATTGATCCAACTGTCCCATGGGTTATGGGTAAGTCGACAATGAACCCAAAAGGCATAAAAATTATTTATCTGAATGATGAGGCTCGGCTATGGCAACAAATTCTGAGCAACTATGTGATGCCGAGCACTCACGAGACTGAGGTGCCAGCTGCCATGATTACTGTTATCTGGTGCATTATGGAAGGCAAGGACGTGTACCTTCCCTGATTCATCCGGCAGTACATGGCCAGGGTTCATGTGCGAGGCATTCTGCCTTTCCCATATCTGATTACCCAGTTAGGCCACTGAGTTGAGGTACCCTGGGAGCCTGAAGATGAAAAGCCACAAGCCACCGATTGCAAGAAAATCATCCCATACGGCAGGAAGTTCGAGGCTCTGGGCTACAGACTGCCCTCTCTTACTGCCTCCGTTGACGCAGCCACATCCTCTACTGCCCCTTCAGCACCTGCCGCACCACCCACACCTACAGCACCCTCACCAGCTTCCCAGCCCATATAACACCTAGTGCACCGACTCTTTGAGCGCCTGGATCGGATGGAGCATCGCAATAAGTGACTCTACGAGCATCTAAAGCTAAAGATCAGGATAGGACACACTGACATCCCCTCCGAGCCTGACACACCATCAGAGCCATCTGAGGAGGAGGCGAATGAGCATGAGGAGGATGCACGAGCAGAGGATGAGAAGGCAGAGCCCCAGCAGGCAGAGCCCCAGCACCAGGAGTTTCTGCAGACATAGCTGGCAGATCCACAGGCCCCTATACAGGCAGAGCCTCAGGAACCTTCACTGTCAGAGCCCATAAAGACAGCATCAGCACACCCCTCCGGAGGTCACGACTCTTCACACCCAGCTTGATTGAGCATCGAGGACGATGCTATTGTATAAGTGTAGGGCAGTCGCCATCTCTGGCGGACTTTATTTTGGTGAATTACTTTCAGACCCTTTTTCATCCTATTTTGTTTTATTTTCTGTATTTTTATTTTATTTTATCTTATTCTCCTTTCAGAACTTGCACATTTTCCTTTACTGTATTTTTGTCTATTTCTACTTTATTACATTATGCACTTTGGGCTGTATATATCTCAGATATTTTGCTTGATTTGCACTCTTAGCTTATTAGTTGTGATATAAAAAAATTGATATTTTTAAGTTTAGTTTATCCCTTTTTAGTATATGAGAATTTGGTTTAATTGAAAATTGAGAGTAAACTAGAAATTTTTAGATTTTCATAATCACAATAATCTACTTAACATATATATATAGTAATAAGTGTTGGTAAATTGACGACATTTTTCAAATAATGTATTTATTTCTTTACAAAAGCCATTCAAGGATTCACATTAATTAGTGTTGAAACTCTTTATCCCAACTTGCATGACATACATGACTGATATATGATTTTTGAGCCAAAGAACACACAACCCGTGAGTTTTGAACCTAATTGCATGGTTACATTATTTAACCATAGTTTTCATTCCTGTGTGTTTCTTCACTATAATTGTAGACTTTACTTTGTTCCATTCTATATGTCCAATATAGAATGTATTTACATGCTTGCATATGATTGAGGCTATTACTTGTTTTTGTTCACTTATCCCAAATAGCCTATCCTTTTAAGTCACCCTTGTTAGCCACCTTGAGCCTTTTAATCCCCATTTATTCTGTATTCTACCACATCACTAGCCTTAAGCGGAAAAACAAATTAAATACCCCAAATTGGATCTTTGGTTAGCTTAAGATAGAGATTATGTACTAACTAAGTATGGGGAACCGTGGGAACTTGGGTTGATAGGAAAGTGTTAAATTGACAAAATACTTGAAATTTGGGTGCATGCTCATGTAAGGCCAAAATAATTAAAATACCATTTGCATTGATATGTTAATTTTAGTAAAAGATCAATGCACATGTAATAAAAAAAATAAAAAATGATTTGGTACATGAGTATGTGATACAAAAGTGGAAAATTTGGATAGTTAGGCCTAATGTTAGAATTGTGTGAAGTATGTATATGTTAGGTGAGATCTTAGACTAATAAAGGATTCAATTTATAGCTCACTAGGCCATACATATGTCCTCACCCTTGCCTTAACCCCATTACAACCTTGAAAAGACCTCATGATGTTTGCATGTATACATTAAATATTTGTTGATTGATTAGATGAAGAACAAAGTTTTAGAAAGCATGACTAGAGAAGAGTAGAGTGATTAACCCCAAACACTGAGTGATTAGAGTGTATATACAAATCCAATGAGGGTTCAATAGCTCGTTTCCATATATCCATGTTTAATCATTGCTTGTCTTGCAAGTTTGTGAACTCTTTTGATTAACTCAAAACAACTATGAATGTGTTTTAATATGATTTAGCTCTTGACTGTGCATATGTGATTCCTTGAAAAATTTAGCTCAATTTAACCACATGTAAGCTTTATATATTTAGGTGGATAGTAACTAGAATTACATGATTCATTTAGGTAGCTTGCATTTAGATAGATTGCATTGCATAGATTCCACCATTCTACCTTCACTCTTTTTCAGTTTCCCTTAAGTTGAGCATGAGGACATGCTAATGTTTAAGTGTGGGGAGGTTGATAAACCACTATTTTATGATTTATCTTGTGCTAATTTGAGTGGGTTTTATCAATTCTTCACTCACTTATTCATATAATTTGCATGGTTTTACAATTCCTTTCTTATTCTGTGATATATGTGAAAACATGTTTCCTAGGCCTTAAAAATGTTAATTTTAATTATCCTTTATTACCATTCGATGCCGTGATCTGTGTGTTAAGTATTTTCAGGCTTTATAGGGCAGGAATGGCTTAGAGGATAGAAAGGAAACATGCAAAAGTAGAAGGAACGCGCAAAATGAAGTTTTGAAGAAAATGGTAGCGACGTGCGCGCAAGGATAACACGGACGCGTGCCTAGCGCAGAGCATGAGCGACGCGTACGCATGACTGACGCGGACGCGTGACAAGGAAAATCTCCGAATGACACACACACGTGACCTACGTGTACGCGTGACAAACGCCACATGCAGAAAGTTGCAGAAGTTGCCCCCAGCGATTTTTGGACTCCTTTTTGTCCCAAATCCAAGCCCAGAAACACAGAATAGAGGCTGGAGAATGAGGGAATCAAATCATTAATCAATCATTCATTCAATATTCACAATTTTAGATTTTAGATGTAGTTTTCTTGAGAGAGAGGCTCTCTCCTCTCTCTTAGGTTTTACGATTTAGGATTTCTTCTCAATTCCAGGTTCATTGTTCATTTAATTTAGTTTCTCTTCTACTTTTATTTATTCTAGTGCTTTGATTTATCTATTTTTCTTGTTAATTACTTATGTTGCCAAATTGGTTTGTGAACTCTTCATGTTAGATTTGGATTTTCTATTTAATATAAATTGAGGTATTTCAGATTTATGATTGTTTTTTCTATTTATGTTATTGATGCTTTTCATTTAATTTAGATTTCTTTTCCCTTTTTTTAGTTGAGTAATTGGTGACACTTGAGTTATCAAACTTAGTTGTTGATTGAAAATTGGAATTTGCTGATTGATTTGGATCCCTCTAAAGCTAGTCTTTCCATAGGAGTTGACTAGGACTTGAGGAAACCCATTAATTAGTCCACTTGACTTTCCTTTATTTAGTAAGGGTTAACTAAGTGGGAGCAATAAACAATTCTCATCACACTTGATAAGGATAACTAGGATGGGATTTCCAGTTCTCATACCTTGCAAGGGTTTTCATGATAATTAATTTACTTTCTTGCCAATTTATTTTCCTTGTTCCCTATTTCAAAAACCCAAAAAGACAATTTTCCATAACCAATAATAAATCATACTTCCCTGCAATTTCTTGAGAGACGACCCAAGGTTTAAATACTTCGGTTATCAATTTTATTTGGTTTGCTTTAGTGACAACCAAAACTTTTGTACGAAAGGAATCTCTTGTCGGTCTAGAAGCTATACTTGCAACGAGAACTTATTTGTGAAAATTCTAGACTGCGCGAGAATCCGGTTTGTCACTATCTTTGAACATCCACCAATTCTTGAATCTCCAATAAGCTCCATTCTTCAAATTTAATATCTTCAAGCCTTGATGGAGTTCTGCACAAGCTATGAGCTCCCAAAGGTGATCCTCATGTACTCTCGAATCCCATATCTTATTTTTACACCCATCCTTGAATTGATCATCATTAGTCCATCTGGGTGGCAAGTAAGGTGAACTCTCAATAAAGTGACCAACAATCCTCCTGGACCCATCTAGTTGAGCACTACTCCAACCTTTATATTTCATGTTTGATGCATCAACCCTAATGAGCCTTGATTTGCAACGCCAACCATAAAACTTTTTTCGCTTACGCTTCATCCCACAAAGTTCCCTAAGTTGGCCATCCGTTTCAAGTAAACCATATTCAAGTGGGATAATAAAGCTAATAGTAATGAATTTCACCCACTCAAATGAAGGATTAGATGGTAACCTAGGCAAAGACGATTCCAAGGGTCTTGACAAAGCGTAACCAACCCCCGTCCTTCCATTTCTAGGGAATTCTACCTCTTCACAAGATCTCTTAATTTCAATCCTTTGTTCATCAATTCTATCTAAGCCTTTTCCCTTATTCAAATCATAAATGGGAAGGTGAGAGAAATTTACCTCCATATTACTTTCTATCTCATCGATAGAAGGTTCTTCAAGTTCAAAGGATTCTTCACCACTAAGACTTGATGCTTAATCTTCATCACCAAGGGAACTCGATTCTTGCTCTATCCCATCCAAGTCTTCATACGGGATATGCCTTGGAGGTTGTGCACATTCCTCCTTAGCATCAAATGCAATCTTCTTGGAGGGGTTTCCATCAATTCTATGTTCCCACGAAGGTTCCGCATCTCCTAAGTCTTCAACTACTTCTTTCTTGTCTTCAACAATTATAGATTCGTTCAATTGTTCTAACACAAAGCAATATTTCTCATCACCCAATCTCTCTCTCATGCTATGCTCTTCCTTGGGTTCTTCACATGTAGCCATGGGAGTACTTTGGGTTCCCAAGCATTGGGATGCTAACCGGTTTACTACCTCGTCCAAGGCGGTCGTGAAATTTTATACATCCCTTTTCATCTCCTCTTGCCCTTGAAGAAGAACACCAAGGATGTCATCCATTGGTGGTTGGGGTGGACTAGAGAGTTCATTATCTTGGGGGAAGGGTTCATAGTAGGAAGGTGGTTCATCTTGGTAGAGTTGTGGTGGTTCAATACTTTCCACTCTTTTCACTTGTTGCACAACACGCTCCATGGTTGCTTGAAATTGATCCAATGCTTCCTTGAGACAATCCCTTGACTCTTGTTCCACTTGGATAACATGATTAGGATCGTATGGCTCTTGGATCGATGGACATGAATACTCTTCCATGGGAGGTTGTGGTTGAAAGTAGTATTCATCTTGTGATTGAAAATTTTTATACATTGGAGGTGGTTCATCTTGGTAATAGTATGGAGGGGGTGGCTCTTAGAATTGTTGATGTTTGAATGGTGGTGGCTACATATGTAGTTCATATGGCTCATGTGGTTGTTGGAATGGTGGATATAGATTAGGGTCATATGAAGGTGGTTGGTGAAAATAGGCTTGTGAGTGTGGTTAAGGGTTATGTTGAGGATATGGCTCATAGGCATATGGTGGTGGTTCTTGAAAGTCACAAGGAGATTCACCATAGCTATTGGATTGATATGCATCATAGAATGGCTCTAGTTCATAGTGCATTGGTGGAGGTTGTTGCCATGAAGATTGATCATATGCATATGGCACCTCCCACCTTTGATTGTCCCATCCTTGATACACATCCTCGTTGAGGCTTTCATTCCCTACAACATAGTTAGAACCAAAATCATAGCCAATGTGAGAATTCATAATGGAAAGAGAAAATAGAAACAAAAGCTAATAAGAAGTAATGAAACAAAGTCCTAAAACTAGCAAAAACTAACAAGCAATCCAAAAATCAAGCTATTCACAATATTCACTTATATACAATAACCAATAACATAACACCATTGCAATTCTCCGGCAACGGCGCCATTTTGATGAATGATTTTTTGATGGTATAGAATTTCACAAATGAATTCTCATTGCAAGTATAGTTTCTAAACCAACAAATAATCCTTTAATACAAAAGATTGTTTGTCACAAGTACAAACCCCTAAAATTATAAACCGAAGTATTTAAACCTCGGGTCGTTCTCCCTAGGAATTGCGATAAAGTGTTCTTGTTATTGGTTATGAGGTATGTTTGGGGTTTTTGGAATACGGAACAAGAAAAGTAAATGGCAATGAAAATAAACTAACAACTTGAAAAGCTCTTGGCAAGGAATGAGAATTAGAAGTCCTATCCTAGTTATCCTCCTCAATTGTGACAACAAATTGTCCGTTGCTCCCACTTAGTTAACCTCTAACCATGGAGGAAAGTCAAGTGGATGGATTAATTTGATTACTCAAGTCCTAGCCTAATCTAGATAAAAGACTAGCCTTAGAGGCATTCAAATAAACTAACAACTTCTAATTATCAATCAACAAATGCCTTAGATAACTCAAGGGTCACTAATTACTCTACCTAGGCCAAGAAGGGAAAAATCTACACTAAAATCCAACCAAGCATTTCATCAAACACTTAGAAGGCATAAAAGAAAAGTAAAATGAATTAAGCAATTCAACAATAAAGGAACATGAATCATAAATTGCATTAAAAGAGAAATAGAAGAAACAAAAGTGTAGCAACATAAAAGTAGAGAATTACAGGAATTAAATGCTAAACTAGAGAGACGAGATGTAGAAGAAGAAGAATTACAAAGGGAAAAGTAAATCTAAGCATGAAATTAACCTAGATCTAAGAAATTCTAATCTAGATATAACCTAATCCTAATTCTAGAGAGAAGTGAGAGCTTCTCTCTCTAAAACTAACTTTCCCTTCAAAACTAGACGAAAACTAAAATATGAGGTAAAAGTATGTTGACTCATCTTCATTCCTTGGGTTAAATAGCATCAGAGGTGAGCTGGATTTGGGCTTCGGAAGTGATGACAAGTTATCTTATGCTAGATTTTCAAGCATTTTTCACTTGTTTGGTTAGGTTTTATACGCTTTCTTGCACTATAAGTAAGTGATTTAGAGTAGATTTTTATGGTTATGTTAAATCAATCAACCATTGTTTAAATGACACAAAATCATAGGGTTTAAGCTAAAATTAGTTGATTTTGTGAATGATTTAGAAACCTTGTGAATTTGGTGATACTTTGATAAGTTTATTTCGTTGCTTGAAGGAGAAGAAAAGAAAGAACCATGAAAGCGTGCTCAACCAAAGCATGGCCCATGATACTAAAAGTGTAGCGTTCATCCAAAGGAGCAAGGGACAGTGCTCGAAGACCCAATGGAGCACCCAATGATGCATCAAGAAAGCAGGGTTGAGGGAGCAATAAAGAGATGTAGCGCTCTCTATTTAAGCGGAGCGTTCAAAGAGTGAACACTAGTATGGAGAGGCCAAGCAAGGGGATCAAGGGCGCTACGTTGACAATCAAAACGGAGCGCTCAACTACAAAGCACCAGGGCTCAATTGAAGAGAGCGCTACGTTAACTCCTTCTACCTTTTTCGGGCATGGCTCAAAAAGAAATCTAGGCGCAACACTCACAAAATGGGGCAACCAAGGATCGAAGATGGGGCAAGGCGCTACAAGGCTTGGCATGAGGAAATTGCAAGCAAGCAAGGAAACCCATAAAGTGAAGCAGCCAAGGTTTGAAGAGGGAACCATGGAAGCAAGGGGCGCTACGTTGGAAATTTCCAACTGAGCGCTATGTATGGGCAAAGAAGAAATTGGCACAAAGGGGAGCAACCAAGGCTCGAAAGGGGGAACAAAAGCAAAGCTAGTGAGCGCTCAGTTCGCTAACCAAACTGAGCGCTCCACTGGAGCTAGCAACCTTGATTCATTTTCAAATCAAATGCAATCTTGGATCCACTTTTTCACCAATTTGAAAAGCCCACTCCAATTTCTGAAAACCAAAAATAGAAAGTGTATAAATAGGAGTTAATTTGGTTTGTAGAGATTTTTACCTTTGGACCTTGAGCTCAATTTTAGTTTTCACTTTTAAATTTTCATTTGGGAATTTGGGAATTGGGAATTGGATTAGTTTTCTTTCTGCATTTTCATTTTCTTCTGCAACTTCTAATGTTTGTTCTTGGAATTTGAATTGAGATTGAAGAGCTCCATTGATTCCAAATCTGAGAATCATCTTTTACCTCTCTTCTCAATTATTCTAAGAATTGGATCTGAGTTTAGTTTTGTGTTTTTGTTTTCTTCTTCTGCAACTTCTACTTTTCTGTTTTGGGAATTGCAAAATTGGATCTGAGTTTCATTTACTGTCTTCCTTTTTATTTCTTCTGCAATTACTTTTCTGCTTGATCAAGAGAGCAATTGAGATCTAGATTTACTTCTTAATCTCTTTGTTCTTCTTCGATCTTCAATTTCTCTTTAAGAATTTCACCATTAAATCAAGTTTTCTTGCTGTTTGTTTCTTCAAGGGATTTTACATTTCTGTTTGGTTGCTGAGCTGAATTTCTTCATCTCAGAGCTCCCTGATCTTCTTTAACTTGCAATTTCTTGTTGAATCTGAATCCTAGTACCCAAATCCCTTTTATTCTTCAAGCAATTTACATTTCTCAAGAATTTAGATTCAGCAATTTACATTTCTTGCATTTTAAGTTTCTGTAATTTACTTTTCTTACAATTTAAGTTTCAGCTCTTTTACTTTCTTGTTCTTTAAGTTACTTGCAATTTACCTCTTCTGCACTTTATTCTTCTGCTCAATTTACCTTCTGCACCTTTATTTACTTGCAATTTAGCTTCTGTCAATCAAAATCACTTAATTGATCAACTGTTCGCTTAACTAAATTCATCACCTAACTAAAATTGCTCAATCCATCAATCCCTGTGGGATCGACCTCACTCTTGTGAGTTATTACTACTTGATGTAACCCAGTACACTTACCGGTGAGTTTGTGTGGAATCGCATTTCCACCCATCAGGAAGCCCAGAATTCGCCCCCAGCATACGTGCACGTCACGCGTACGCGTCGCTTGACAATTTTCCATCCACGCGTTCGCGTCATGTGCGCGTATGCGTCGCCATGCGACGTCACAATCCACGCGTGCGCGTCTGCTGCACGTGTGCGTGGGTCTTAGCATCCCAAATCCTTGTTTGTTCATGAGTTCTCCATTTGCATGCTTTTCATCTCCATCCCTTTGATCCATTCCTAGCCTTTTCAACCTGAATCAAAAGGTGAATCAAAATTGACAATTAAGGGTCTAAAAAGCATGTTTTCACACTTAAGCACAAATTAGGATACATGATGAGAGAACTTTTGCGTGGTCTAGAAATTTACGGATAAATCCTCGTTGCAAGTATAATTTCTAAACCTTCAAAAGCCCTTTCATACAAACCTTTTGGTTGTCACAAGTAACAAACCCCTTTGAAATTGATAACCGAGTATTCAAACCTCGGGTCGTCTTCTCAAGGAATTGCAGGGAGGTGTTCTTATTATTGGTTATGAGTCTTGTAAATTGGGGGGTTTGAATGTAAGGAAGCAGTATGTTGAATGATAAGAAAAATAAATAATAGTAATAATAAAATAAACTCTTGGCGAGGTATTAGAAATTGGAAGTCCAGACTTAGTTATCCTTATCAATAATAATGAAAGTTGAATCTTAATTCCACTTAGTCAACCTTTACTAAATTAAAGAAAAGTCAAGGGATTAATTAGTTTGATCTTCGAATCCTA
Organism: Arachis ipaensis; assembly: GCF_000816755.2. Lineage (NCBI taxonomy): Eukaryota > Viridiplantae > Streptophyta > Magnoliopsida > Fabales > Fabaceae > Arachis > Arachis ipaensis. The sequence goes on from NC_029789.2 coordinate 87,768,424, forward strand.
TTTATTTCCTAAGAAAAGATTGGGATTATTTAAGTTCAATTCAATTGGCAAGATAACAATTATCAATTATGCTGTTGAATTGGATAACTCCTGAGTTACTGATTTCTTAACCAAAACCAAGAATGTAAAAAGCTAAATATAAATCACAAATCTGAAAATACCTCAATTGCATTAATAAAGAAAATCATAACATGAAAGCCATAAGCCAATTATTCAAAAGATAAATATCAATTAAAGTACTAAGGTGGATAAAAATAGAAACGAAATTAAACAGAAAAGAACATTAAACCTGGGATCGAGAGTCACTCCTAAAACTAAGAGAAGTCCTAAATCCTAATCCTAAGAGAGAGAGAGGAGAGAACCTACCTCTCTAAAACTACGTCTAAAACATAAAAAGTGAATTATGAGAGCCTTTTTTTGAATGGATGCAGTCCCCCACTTTATAGCCTCTAATCTGTATTTTCTGGGCCGCAAACTGGGTCAGAAACAGTTCAGAATTTGCTGGTTTCAAATTTTGCCACGTTGGATTTTCGTCACTGCGACGCGGCCGCATGGATCACGCGTTCGCGTCGCCTAGAGTCAGAGAAACTATAACATATTATATATCAAATCGAAGCCCCGAACGTTAGCTTTCCAACGCAACTGGAACCGCGTCGTTTGGACCTCTGTAGCTAAAGTTATAGTTGTTTGAGTGCAGAGAAGTCAGGCTAGACAGCTTAGCAATTTCTCCAACTTCTTGCATTCCTTCCACTTTTGCATGCTCTCTTCCCATCCTCCAAGCCATTCCTGCCTTATAATATCTGAAAACGCTTAACACATATATCAAGGCATCTAATGGTAATAAGAGTGGATTAATAATAAGCAAATATAAGATCAAAGAAGCATGTTTTCAATCAAAGCACATAATTAGGAAGGCAAATGTAAAACCATGCAAATAGTATGAATAAGTGGTTAAAGAGTTGATAAAATCCACTCAATTAAGCACAAGATAAACCATAAAATAGCGGTTTATCAACCTCCCCACACTTAAACACTAGCATGTCCTCATGCTAAGCTCAAGAGAAGCTATAAAGATGAAGAGGAATGGTATAAAATGCAACCTATGAATGCAACTACATGCTAAATGCTTTGACTTACTTGGTTAAGAGTAAAAAAGTTCTCCAAGACAAATACAAACCAATTTCCACTAATTCAAATCATACAATAAAAAGCAAGTGAACTTGTAAGAAGACAGCTCATTAAAGCAGGGAATATAGAATTTAAGCGTTGAACCCTCACTGGAAGTGTATATCACTCTAATCTCTCAAGTGTATAGGGTTATTCACTCTACTCTTCTCTAGTCATGCTTTCTAAACCTTGTTCTTCATCTAACCTAATCAACAAAAATTTAATGTACCAATGCAAACATCATGAGGTCTTTTCAAGGTTGTAATGGGGCTGAGGTAAAGGTAAGGATATATGTATGGCCAAGTGAGCTATAATATGATTCTTCAATTAACCTAAGCTCTCACCTAATCTTCAATTAAGGCTTTGCATCGTCCTCGGTGCCATCTGTCAAAAACAAAGGTGGGCTGGTAGCAGTATCTCCACATTCGGGGCCATCATGGCTTCCTGTGCTGGTAAAAGAAGTAGAGTCCGGGGCGTTTGAGTCCTTGAATTTTCCCATAATCAGCTCCTTGAGGTATGTGAATCGGCGCTTGTTCGCTTGTTACGGCGCTCTCTCATCTTAGCTTTGTGTTCCTGCCGATCCAACCTTTCGAGTATCTAATGGAGTAGTTGGTCTGTTGTAGGTGCTTGTGGTGTTGAAGAAGGAATATCTTCAACCGGTTCAGTAGGATGGCTTGTGGCGGCTGGTGGAGGTCTGATGTATTTCCCGTTAGGGACATACTGATCATCCTGTGGAAGCATGGCTTTGGTGTCCCCAGTTCTGTAGGAGACTTCGGCTGCTGAGACAAGATCTGAGACCAAGGCGGGAAAAGGTAAGTTGCCCGCAATTTGTACGTGTCCCATGGCATTCCGGATGTGTCTTGGTAGGTTCAGAGGTTGGTCTATAAGGATGCACCATAGTAGGATGGCCATGTCCGCAGTGAAAGAGGAGTCGTGAGTGCTTGAAAAGACGTAATGGGACATGATCTGTGCCCATACGTGAGCCTCTAAGGTAAGTACTGAAGCCGATATTCCCTTAGGGCGGGTACGATGGTATCCGTAGATCCAACAGCTGCCAGGTAGTGCGATAACTCTGAGAACGGCGTCCCAGTCAAATTGGTACATCTGGTGCTTGAGTGCGGCTTCTTGAAAAGCGTCCAATCCTTCTGGAATAGGGGGAAGACCTAGAGCTCTTTGAATGGCCTCTTCTGTAATGGGGACTTGCTTCTGACGTACAAAGACAGACTGCAGGGTTAGCAGGTGGAAGTTGGAGTAGAACTCGACTACCCAAGAAAGATTGACCTGCCTCGGCTGTCTCTGTAGGAAACCCCATTGTCTTTGTGCAATTTGCGGCTCAACAAGGCTAGCAATATGGTTTGGGATAAGAAGAAGGTATTCGTTGTTGTAACTCCTTTCTGCCAGGATGGGGATCATCTGCTCACAGTAGCGATTGGGAAATTGCGCAATGTCCTTTGCTGGGAAGGCTTTTTCTTTATCATCAACCTTTATAATCCTCTTAGTTCTTTTTGTTGAGGGTTTAACCGTAGTTGAATAGGGCTCTGCCACTAATGCTCTTTTTGTTCCTCTTCTTGCTGTTGATTTGGGAGTAGCTTTCTCTTTTCCTTTTTTGGTGGCCATCCTGAAAGGGAGAAAAGAGGAAGTATGTCAAAATGTCGAGGGGTAAAGCAAGGAATATGATGGTATGGGTGGCAATCATTGCACATTAAAGATGAATGAAGTGAACACATGGTCATGACTACATGTGAAAAGTTCATCAAAGGGAAAAAGCAAGTGCATGTTTGAGTAATTAGATGCAAGATGTTTATTGGCATGCTGGCAAAGGCATGAGTAGCATAGATCAAGCATCACTCGTAATAAACCATCACGTTTGTATTGACAATTATATTAAACAAATAAAATATGAAAGGGGTTTTGTGAAAAACAAGCATTTAATAGTAGAATAGAATAATGTAGAAAAATGCATAAGGCCATGTTGGCTTTTTCACAAACACATAGCATGCATGGTAAACAAGGTATAGAAAGTATTAAAGTGAACATGCAAGCAACCCTTTAAAAAGGTATATAATTGCCAAACAATTTAACAACAATCCACAAGCATAGAATGAGAAATAATGACTCAAATAGATTTCTAACACCAAGTAAAAAGGAAAAAGAAAGAAAAAGAAAATATGGATAATGAAAGTAAAAAGAAAAGAAAAGAAAGTAAAATATAAAAATAAGAAGAATAATAGAAAAGTAATGATTCGTGCACCCTTTTCACGTCGAATTCCAGGGCACGCGGCTGCGTGGGTGACGCGGTCACGTGGGAGGCCAATGTTCCCATGTGACGCGGACGCGTCGGCGATGCGGTCGCGTGGGGTGATTTGTGCCACTGGCACGCCTCCAGCCACGCTCTTGCGTGACTCTCTGTTCGTTTCATTATTTCCACCCATCTCCTGCGACGCGGACGCGTCAATGAGGCGGTCGCGTCGCGTGGAATTTTTTTTTTTTAAATAAAAGTATGTAAATGCAGATGCACGAATTGTACTAATAAAGAGAAGAGTTATTGAATAGAAAAACTAAGAATAAAGAAAAGAACGATCATACTATGGTAGGTTGTCTCCCACCTAGCACTTTGCTTTAACGTCCATAAGTTGGACACTCCACTAGCTCAGGCTTCGGCTATGTGGGGATCTTCCAAGAGGAAGATCTCGAGCTCCTTGTTTTTCTTCAGCTTCTCGCCATGGTACAGCTTTAAACGATGTCCATTAACTTTGATAAGTTCAGAGCTTGAAGGATGGCTTAGGTGATAAACTCCGTACGGTTCGCCCTTCTCTACTCTATATGGACCTTCCCATATTGATCTCAACTTGCCTAGCATGAGCCTCAGTCGAGATTTGTAAAGGAGGACTAAATCCCCAAGTTGGAACTCTTTTCTCTTGATATGATGATCATGTACAGCCTTCATCTTCTCCTTGTATAGTCTTGAGTTCTCATAAGCTTCTAGGCGAAGGCTCTCTAATTCTTGCAGTTGCAATTTCCTTTCAGCTCCGGCTTTCTCAATTCCCATGTTGCACTCCTTCACTGCCCAAAAGGCTTTGTGCTCTACTTCAACAGGGAGATGACAAGCTTTTCCATAAACTAAGCAGAAAGGACTCATCCCAATGGGTATTTTGTATGTTGTTCTGTATGCCCAGAGTGCATCTTGTAGCCTGGTGCTCCAGTCTCTTCTATGAGGTTTGACTATCTTCTGCAAGATACGCTTTATCTCTCTGTTTGACACCTCGGCTTGCCCATTAGTCTGAGGATGGTAGGCTGTTGCAACCTTATGAATTATCCCATGCTTCTCCATTAATCATGTTAGTCTCCTGTTACAAAAATAGGTGCCTTGATCGCTCACGATTGCTCGTGGTGATCCAAAGCGACAAATAATGTGGTTTCTCACAAAGGAAATAACAGTGTTAGCATCATCAGTGTGGGTAGGAATTGCTTCCACACATTTGGAAACGTAATCCACAGCTAACAATATATAAAAATAACCATTAGAATTTGGAAACGGACCCATGAAGTCAATGCCCCAAACATCAAAAATTTCACAGAAAAGCATAATTTGTTGAGGCATCTCTTCCCTCTTAGATATATTACCAAATTTTTGGCATGGAAAACAAGATCTACAAAATTCAGTAGCATCTCTAAAAAGTGTAGGCCACCAAAATCCACAGTCTAAGATTTTTCTAGCTGTTCTTTGAGGGCCAAAATGTCCTCCACTCTCAGATGAGTGACAAGCCTCTAAGATGGACTGGAATTCTGATTGAGGCACACACCGTCTAATTACCTGGTCAGCGCCACATCTCCATAAATATGGGTCATCCCATATATAATATTTAGACTCAATTTTCAGATTGTCTCTTTGATGCTTAGAAAAGTTTGGAGGAAAGGTGTGGCTAACTAGATAATTAGCTACAGGTGCATACCAAGGGACCACCTCAGATACTGCTTGCAGGTTATCAAATGGGAAATTATCAGCTATAGGAGTGGGGTCATCTGTAATGTGCTCAAGGCGACTCAAATGGTCTGCCACTAAATTCTGGTTACCACTCCTATCCTTAATTTCTAAATCAAATTCTTGTAATAGCAGTATCCAATGTATAAGCCTCGGTTTGGACTCCTTTTTAGCTAATAGATACTTTAGAGCTACGTGGTCTGAGTACACTACTACCTTCGTACCGAGTAAATAGGCTCTGAATTTATCCAGAGCAAAAACAATAGCAAGAAGCTCTTTCTCAGTAGTAGTGTAATTGGATTGAGCGGCATCTAAAGTTTTGGACGCATAAGCAATAACAAAGGAGTCCTTACCTTCACGTTGAGCCAGTGCTGCTCCTACTGCATGGTTGAAGGTGTCGCACATTATTTCAAATGGCTGGCTCCAATCTGGTCCACTCCCAATTGGAGCTTGAGTCAGGGCGGTCTTCAGCTTATCAAACACTTGTTTGTAATCCTCACTGAACTCGAACTCAATATCTTTCTGCAATAGCCTGGATAAGGGAAGTGCTACCTTATTGAAGTCCATAATGAATCTCCTGTCAAAACCTGCATGGCCAAGGAACGAACGGACTTCCCTCACAGAGGAGGGGTAAGATAAACTAGAAATAACATCCACCTTTGCTGAATCTACAGAAATGCATGGATTAGACACAACATGTCCTAGTACAATACCTTGTTTTACCATAAAGTGACATTTTTCAAAATTTAATACAAGGTTTGTACTGACACATCTATCTAATACTCTAGATAATCCATCTAAGCAAAGGCTAAAGGAAATCGCCATATACACTAAAATCATCCATAAAAACTTCCATACAGTCTTCAATAAGATAAGAGAAAAGACTCATCATGCACCTTTGGAAGGTAGCTGGTGCATTGTACAAGCCAAAGGGCATTCTCTTGTAAGCATAAGTCCCAAAAGGACATGCAAAAGTGGTATTTTCCTGATCCTCAGGAGCTATATGAGTCTGGAAATAACCCGTGTAACCATCTAAAAAATAATAATGTGATTTACCTGACATGCGATCCAGCATTTGATCAATGAATGGAAGAGGATAGTGATCCTTACGAGTGGCCTGGTTGAGGCGTCTGTAGTCAATACAGACCCTCCAGGCGTTCTGAACTCTGGTTGCAATGAGATCTCCATGCTCATTCTTCACTGTAGTGACTCCAGACTTCTTGGGCACCACTTGTACTGGGCTTACCCATTCACTGTCTGAAATGGGGTAGATGATATCTGCTTCCAGTAGTCTGGTTACTTCCTTCTTGACAACCTCTAAGATAGTGGGGTTCAGCCTTCTCTGGGGTTGACGGACAGGTCTTGCTCCCTCTTCTAAAAATATCCTATGCTCACAGACTTAAGGGTTGATGCCTACTATGTCTGCCAAACTCCAACCAATTGCCTTCTTGTGCCTCCTCAGCACACTAAGTAACTGCTCTTCCTGATGAGAAGTGAGTTCCCTTGCAATGATAACTGGAAACTTCTGCTCGTCCTCAAGGTACGCATATTTGAGGTGTGGAGGAAGGGGTTTTAATACTAACTTCTGATCAAGGTCAGGCTCTGGGTTGTCTAGAGCTGGTAACAATGGTAAAGCACTGTCATTGTCCTCTGACAATGTCCCCACACTTGGACCTTATCCTATGTACTTCTCTTCAAATTCCTTCTGGTGAACTTCAGCCACGGTTTCATCTATAATGTCACACTGGAGGATAGAATGATCCTCCAGAGGATGCTTCATAACTCCATTCAGATTGAAAGTTACTACTCAGCCATCTATTTCAAAAGAATATGTTCCTGAAAAAGCATCTAATTTGAACTTCGAGGTCTTCAGGAAGGGTCTTCTGAGTAGGATTGATGATGGCTTCTCTGAATCATTTTGGGGCATCTCCAGGATATGAAAATCAATGGGAAATGTGAGCCCCTTAATGCCCACTAATACATCTTCAGCAACTCCAGCCACTGTAATAATGCTTTTGTCTGCTAACACAAAATGAGCTGCCGACCTTTTTAAGGGAGGGAGCCTCAAAATATCATATATAGACAAAGGTATTATACTCACACATGCTCCTAAATCACACATGCAGTCAGAAAATACTACACCACCAATAGTACAATTAACCATACATGGACCTGGGTCACTACACTTTTCAAGTAAACCTCCCATTAAAGCAGATATGGAACTTCCTAAAGGAATAGTTTCTAATTCATTAATTTTGTCGTTATGTATACATAAATCTTTTAGAAACTTTGCATATTTAGGTACCTGTTGAATAACATCAAAAAGAGGAACAGTTACCTCAACCTTTTTGAATATCTCTACCATTTTGGGATCAGGTTCCAGCTGCTTCCTGGGCTTCCTTGCAAATTGTGGAAATGGAATGGGAGTGGTATCTTCTACAGTGTCTGCGCCCTTTGGTGCTTACTCCTGTGGTTGAACTTTTTCTTTTTCATCTATGTCCTGTATGTCCTCTTCCTCTTCAATATCTTCTATGTCCACTGCCTCTACAGCTGAGGCGTGTTCTGGTGGGCTTGGCTCCTCCTGATTCCTCTCTTGCAGTGTGGTTCCGGACCGTAGGGTGATGGTTGAGAGGGAATTCCACTGGAGCTCAAAGGCTGGTTATTGGAGTTATTCATTGATCCAATCTGTGAGACAAGAGCTTGCAAAGTAGAGTTCAGACCATTTAGTGTAGCATAAAGGTTATTTTCCATGGTCTGTTGTCTCCGATCAATAGATTGTAGTAAGTCATCATTAGAAGATGAAGAAGGATATGTAATTTGAGAAGTCTGCTGTTGGGTATTCTGTGGTCCTTGGGATTGCCTCAGGTGAGGTGCTCTGTAAGGCTGGTTCTGATTCTGCTGCTTGTTGTTGTTGTTATTCCACCTCTGATTTCCCTGATTGTCTCTGCCTCCTCTATTGTTGTTGTCCCTCTAATTCTGGTTAGAATTGTCCTACCATCCATGGTTGTAATTGCCACCTTGATTGTACCCTTGGTTGGGGCTGGTCATAGAAGTTATGAGTGGCTGCCACGGTGTTGTCTTCCTGCTGGAGCTGCGGACATTCATCAGTATAATGGCTATAAACAGCACAGATTCTTCAAACTCTCTGTGGGACTAACTGTTGGCTTTGCTGTGGTGGAGAAGGTTGAGCTTGCTGAACTTGTTGTTGATTCAATTACATCTGCTTCAGCAAGTTGGTGATTTCACAGATACTCTGAGTTAGAGCAGCAGTCTCTCTGCTAGAGGATACTTCTGCAACGGCTTTTGAACGGCCTTGTTTCTTCCTGTGATTCCGAGTAGATTCAGCTAAGTCACTGATCAATTGCCACGCCTCATCAGTGGTCTTGTACTTTTTCATAGACCCATTGCTAGCAATTTCCAATGTGGTCTTATCTTGGGGCCTCATGCCCTGTGTGACGTAACTGAGTAACACTATCTTGTCAATTATATGGTGGGGGCATGCTTCCAGAAGATTATTGAAGCGCTCCCAGTACTCATAGAGAGTCTCAGATTCGTCCTGAACAATCATGGAAATGTCTTTCCTTAGTTTATCAGTAACTTCAGCTGGAAAGAACTTTTCGAAGAATTCTCTTCTAAGTGTATCCCAGTTTGATACAGTTGCTGCGGGTTGACTGTAGTACCACTCTCTTGCCTTTCCCTCAAGATTAAACGGGAAAGCTTTCAACAGAATTGAAGTTTCATCTACACCATCACGCCTGACAGTAGAACAGGCTGCTTGAAAATCTCTCAGGTGCTTGATAGGATCTTGAGTAGGTAAGCCATGAAACTTGGGCATCAAATTGAGCAGTGCGGTCTTTATTTCAAAGTCTGTAGCCACCGCTGGGTAATGCGCTTGAAACAGTTGCATTGTAAAATCAGGGGCTCCAGCCTCCTGGATAGTAACTCTCATAGGTGCTGCCATGTCACCTACACGTAAATCAACCGAATCAGTAGAACGGGGGCTGGTTTCTTCCTCAAATGACGTTTCAGATCCACCCTCTGAGAGGACTAACTGATGCCGAGCTTGCCTTATTCGTGAAATAGTTCTTTCAATCTCAGGATCGAATGCTGGCAAGATTGGATCAGGAAGTGAGCGCGTCATCTAACGAAAGAAACAAGCAGCTCATAGTAGCAAGATAAAATAAAATGCAAATAAATAAATTCTAATTAATAACTTTAGCACTCTATTACAACTCCTCGGCAACGGCGCCAAAAATTGACGTGGTGGAAATTGGCTAGTCAAGAATTGTTATAAGATATGCATTGCAAGTATAGTTCTTAACCAACCAGAATTCCGCTTATCAATTTAGAAGGGTGTCACAAAAATTAAAATCAAAATACTGGGAGTATGAATCCCAGGTCGTCTCCCAACGAGTTGCAGAAAGGTGCGCTATTTTATTAATCAGATGTTTTCAAAAAGAGTTTGAGTTGAATAAACAGTAAATTAAATTGGAGAAATTAAGTAATTTAAACAAAAGCCTTGACTGGGAGTAGATTAGTTGGAAGCCCTATTCTTGTTGAAGTACTCTCAAGATTAATTGATAATTGAAGGTTGCTCTGTTTAGTTATCCCTTACTAGGTAAGGGAAAGTCAAACAAGTTGGAATGCTATTTCTATTCACAAGTCCCAATCCGCTCAATTAAAAAGGATTAGTGTTAGTGACTAGAGAGCATTCCAACAATAAACCCAATTACAATTTTTCTTTTAAGCACCCCAACTCAAGGGTTCCTTTCAATCAACTCCCCATCAAGTTAGGGAACTACTCGCTCATTGTGAATGTAGAACTCATAACATATGAAAGGGAATTAAAGAAAGACATGATAGATAAAACTCAAAGGAATCAATTAAAAATAAAAGTAATTCTTGTATTAATAAATTATAAAATAATCCAATAGTAAAATTAAGTAAATTAAAGGACATGGAAGAGTAAAGCCAAGTAAAGAAAACGAACTAGAATGACGAAGTCTTGATGAGGTAATAACTCTTCTCAATATCCCAATGCAAAGAGCAATAGAAATAAAAATCCTAAGAACTATGAATGTGGAGAGAGAAAACCTAAAGGAGGAGTAAAACTAGATCTAAAAACTAAAAATTGTGTAGAATGAATGTTGTTGTTGGTTTCTGCATGTCCTCTGGCTCTAGTCTGCTTTTCCGGGCCAAAAAATGGGTCAAAATAGGGCCCAAAATCGCCCCCAGCAAATTCTGCAGATTATACAGATCGCGCACGTCACACGATTGCGTCATTCATGCGGTCGCGTCGCTTCTCGCTCGTCATCTCCTCAACTTCTTGTGTTCCTTCTATTTTTGCAAGCTTCCTTTCCAATCTCCAACTCATTCATGCCCTATAAAGCTTGAAACATTTAACACACAGATCACGGCATCGAATGGAATAAAGGAGAATTAAAATACATAATTAAAAGTCTCTTAGGAAGCAAGTTTTTCATCATGTGATAATTTTAGGAAGGAAATATAAATGCATGCTAATCATATGAATAAGTGGGTAAAGGTCATGATAAAACCACACAATTAAACACATTATAAACCATAAAATAGTGGTTTATCAAGTACTGAAGAAGGGGGTTAAGCAGTCAGTTTTAGTTCCACTTTTACACTTCACTTTTGAGTACATTTTGAGCTCTGAGTAGCTAACTTCCCTCTCATTGAGAGAGGGAGCTCTGTTGTACTTGATGGATGAATGATAGTGAAATCCTTCTTCTCTTCATCTTCTCTTTGATTTGCTAGAAGGAATTTCGATCTTAATGCTTAGTGTTCAATTATCTTGGGAAAGAGATTGAATGCAATTGGGTTTCATGGGAACCTTGGGAAAGGAAACATGAAACCATGCTTGAAATCCCTTCTCACACTAGAGTAGAATCTGGGTTTTGGTGTTTGGATATGTGACATATAATCCTCCCTCTACTTGGACCTATGATGGTGTATGGTATAATCAGGGACCAAGCATATCTCTCTTCATGAGCAATTAGACCAAGGAATTGGCTATTGATCAAGATCTGAGAGATTGAGTCACCAAGGGATTGGAGCTCAATCAATCATGATTGCCAAGAGGTTAATGAGTTGCATGATTGAAGAGGATATAAGCTAGACTTGATCCAAAGAGACAACATCTCCCAATCTCAATGAATTTCCCCATTCTTATCTATCCATTTCTTTATAGCTTAATTTTACATTCAGCAATTCCCCATTCCGATTTACATTCAAGTCATTTATGGTTCTGCACTTTACTTTCTGCCATTTATATTTCTGCACTTTATTGCTTTTCTTTATATTCTAGTCATTTACATTTATGTCATTTACAATTCTGCACTCTACAATTCTATTGATCCGCTTGACTAATTCATCAATCGATTAAAACTACTCAAATTTACCAATCTCTGTGGATACGATCCCACTCTACTGTGGGTTATTACTTGACGATAATTTTGGTGCGCTTGCCAAAAGGACTAATTCACCAATTTTGAATGGGTTGTGAATTCCGGTCATCAGTTTTCATTTTAGAATTTGTTAGGATCAGAGAGATCAGATTTGAATTTACCTTTCTATTTTTGTTTTCTCTCTTCTACAAACCTTTTACTTTCTATTTTGGATCTTGAACTTGGATTGAAGAATTCTGCTGAATTTCTTCATCTAATAACTCATATTTTATTTTACCTTTCATAGTTCTAAAAATTGGAGATTTGATAATAGTTTACTTTCTAAGTTTCTTTCTTCTGCAATTTCTTCATTTCTATTTTGAGAGCCATTGAGATTTTAGTTTTCTTCCTGTTTTATCTTTCTTCTGCAATTATCAATTTCTTTTTTAGAATTTTATAACTGATATAAGTTTTCATTCTGTTTTGATCTTCTGTTGCAATTTTCCATTTCTATTTTAGTTCCAAAATTCTGATTGATCTATTTTCTGAATTTTTTCATCTAAGAGTTCTCTAATTTACTGCAATTTACATTTTCCAGTTCTGTTTTGATTCCCAATACCCAAACCCCTTTATTCTTTATTCAATTTACCACTCAAATCATCAAATATTCGCTTAACTAAATTCATCACCATACTAAAGTTACTCAATCCATCAATCCCTGTGGGATCGACCTCACTCTTGTGAGTTATTACTACTTGATGCGACCCGATACACTTGCCGGTGAGTTTTGTGTGGAATCATTTTTCCCTCATCAAGTTTTTAGCACCGTTGCCGGGGATTGATTTAGATTGACAATGATTAGGTGATAATCTAGATTAAGCAGTTTTTCTTTGTTTTATTGAGCATTTTAACTGTTTGAGATTTTGTTTCAACTAACCTTAACCACACTCTAGCAACAGAGTATCTTATTTTCGTTTTCTGATGTTGTTTGTGTTGTATGCCAGGAGGAAGGAAAGGTGAATTCACCTCCTTTGATTCTGAGCCAGAGAGAACATTATTGAGAAGAAGAAGAGAAGCAAGGGGAAAGGGAGTTATTGGAGAAGAAGAATCAGAAGAAGAGGATCAAGAGATGGAGGATAACATCCCAAATTACCCTGAGGATGTGGCTAACAACAATGGCCCACCTCAAATGAGAGTTCTAGCTTCCTACACCTTCCCCAATCCAAGAAACTATGGAAGCAGTGATAAACCACTATTTTATGGTTTATATTGTGTTTAATTGTGTGGTTTTATCATGATCTTTACCCACTTATTCATTAAATAAGCATGCATTTATAATTCATTCCTAAAATTATTGCATGATTAAAAACTTGCTTTCTAGAGACTTTTAATTATGTATTTTATTTCTCCTCTATTCCATTTGATGCCGTAATCTGTGTGTTAAGTGTTTCAGGCTTTAAGCAGCATACTAACTCCCAATGTTCATGCAAACAATTTTGAGTTGAAGCCTCAACTTATTACTCTGGTGTAGAACAACTATTCCTATGGAGGAGGTCCACCTGAAAATCCAACCCAACACTTATCCATCTTTCTAAGGATTAGTGAAACTGTTAAAACCAATGGTTTGCATCCAGATATCTACAAACTGTTGCTGTTTCCATTCTCCTTAAGGGACAAGGCTTCTCAATGGCTAGAGACATTCCCCAAGGAAAGCGTAAATAATTGGGAAGATCTAGTGAGCAAATTCCTAGCCAAATTTTACCCACCTCAGAGGATCATTAGATTGAAAACAGAGGTGCAAACATTCACTCAATTGGATGGAGAATCGCTATATGATGCCTGGGAAAGATACAAAGCCTTAATCAGAAAGTGTCCACCAGAGATGTTCAATGAATGGGATAAACTCCAAAATTTCTATGAAGGACTGACACTGAGGGCTTGGGAAGCCCTTGATTATTCAGTAGGAGGTTCGTTACAACTCATGGAGACAGCTGAGGAAGCCCAAAACCTCATAGACACTGTGACTAACAATCAATACTTTTATGGTTATCAAAGGCAACGCCAGCCAGCTCAAAGGAAAGGTGTGTTGGAGCTGGAAGGTGTGAACACCATTTTGGCACAAAATAAAATGATGCACCAACAGATTCAGCAGCAAATGGAATTGATGACTAAGAGGATTGATGCTCTTCAAAATGCAGTAGTACGCACTTCAAATCAACCATCAGCTGGATGGGGGCAGAATGAAGAAGTTTATGAAGAGCAGCAGCAAGAGCAAGTGAACTATATGCACAACCAAGGTGTTGGACAGAATGAATTTCATGGATACACTTATAACCCCTCTTGGAGGAACCATCCCAATCTAAGGTGGGGAGACAACCAGAACCAAAATTCATGGCAAAGGAACTCTAACCAAAATAACTCCGGCAACACAAACCACCAGAATCATCAAAACACTAACCAAAATTCATATAGAAAACCACAAAATAGCTACCCCAATTCCAACTTCTATCCACCCCACAACCCATCAACTAACCAAAATAATTTTCAACAACCACCTTCATCTCATACTCAGCCACAACTACCCCAAGAATCCCAAAGAATCTCCAATTTGGAGATGATGATGGAGAAGATGATAAAGCATCAAAAGTTAGCTAATAAGAACCATGAAGCTTCACTAAGAAACCTGGAAAGACAAATAGGCCAATTGTCCAAACAGCCTGAAAGACCAACCAACACTCTCCCTACTGATACCATTCCAAATCCCAAAGAGGAATGCAAAGCAATTCAACTAAGAAGTGGAAGAACATTAGAGTATAAAAAGGCTAGTAATAAGAAGCAAGTGACAATTGAAGAAAAGAACCAGGAAGAGCTCAAGGAGAAGGAGGAGGAACCACTAGCTTCAAAGAAGGGGAAGCAGATTATTGAGGAACATTTATAAGAACAAAGGAAAGAAGTGAAGCCTTACACTCTTCCTCTGCCATACCCTCAAAGATTGCAAAGAGAGCTCAAGGATCAACAGTTTCCCAAATTCCTGGAAGTTTTTAAGAAGCTGGAAATCATTATTCCACTTGCTGAAGCATTGGAGCAGATGCCTCTATATGAAAAATTTCTCAAGGAGCTAATCAATAAGAAGAGAAGCTGGAATGAAAAGGAAATAGTGATCTTAACACAAGAATACTGTGTAGTGATTCAAAAAGGGTTCCCACCCAATCTCAAAGATCCTGGGAGTTTTATCATATCATGCACCATAGGGAATACAATCTTGGAAAAAGCTCTCTGTGACCTAGGTGCCAGCATTAATTTAATGTCACTTTCACTGATGAAAAAGCTTGCAATAGATAAAGTCAAACCCCCCAGAATGTCACTCCAAATGGCTGACAGATCACTCAAAATACCTAATGGAGTTGTGGAGAATTTGTTAGTGAAAGTAGAAGAATTCATATTTCCTGCTGACTTTGTCATTTTAGACATGAAGGAAGAAGGACACAACTCAATCATCTTGGGGAGGCCCTTTTTAGCCACAGCAAGGGCTATAATTGATGTAGAGAAAGGTGAAATGATACTCAGAGTGCATGATGAAAAAATGATCATCAATGTCTTTAAAGCCATGCAATACCCCCTGAGAAAGAAAAGCATATGAGAGTGGAAATGGTAGAAGAAGTAGAGAGGGATTTACTTGAGGCCAACGACCAGGAGGAACAAGAAGTTGAAACAGAAGTAGAACAAGATTTCATAGAAGAGGAAGTAGCAGAGATCTCCTCTGAAGGCAAGACAGAGGAGAGGCCAAAACAAGAGTTAAAGCCTCTTTCCCCTCATCTCAAGTATGTATTTCTTAGAGAAGCAGAGGCCCTGCCAGTGATCATAAATTCTTCCTTAAACATAGAAGAAGAAACAAAGCTGATTGAAGTGTTGAAAGCTCATAAGACAGCCTTGGGTTGGACGATTGATGATATTAAGGGCATAAGCCCTGCCATCTGTATGCACAAAATTCTATTGGAGGAAGATTCAAAGCATGTAGTTCAACCCCAAAGAAGGCTTAACCCAACCATGAAGGAGGTGGTTCAAAAAGAAGTGATGAAGCTAAGGAATGCTGGAATCATATACCCAATCTCTGACAGCTCTTGGGTGAGCCCAGTACAAGTAGTGCCAAAGAAAGGTGGCATGACTGTCATATTCAATGAGAAGAATGAACTCATTCCCACAAGGACAATGACGGGGTGGAGAATGTGTATCAATTATAGAAGACTGAATGATGCTACAAGGAAAGATCATTTTCCTCTCCCATTCATTGACCAGATGCTAGAAAGATTGGTTGGCCATGCATACTATTGCTTCCTGGATGGGTACTCTGGATACAATCAAATAGTGGTGGATCCCAAGGATCAAGAAAAGACTTCCTTCACCTGTCCATTTGGAGTCTTTGCTTACAGAAGGATGCCCTTTGGGCTATGCAATGTCGCTGCAACTTTTCAAAGGTGTATGCTTTCTATATTTTCTGACATGGTGGAAAAAATTTTAGAAGTCTTCATGGATGATTTTTCTGTCTTTGGCAATTCATTTGACACCTGCTTGCATCATTTAACTCTTGTTTTGAAAAGATGCCAAGAAACTAATCTGGTATTGAATTGGGAGAAATGCCATTTCATGGTTCCTAAAGGGATAGTTCTTGGTCATAAGGTTTCAAGCAAAGGTATAGAAGTTGACAAAGCAAAAATAGAAATCATTGAAAAGCTTCCTATACCTGTTAATGTGAAGGCAGTAAGAAGCTTTCTTGGACATGCTGGTTTTTACAGGAGATTCATCAAAGATTTTTCAAAAATAGCAAAACCACTAAACAATTTGCTGGTGATTGATAATCCTTTAATCTTTGATGACAATTTCAAGCATGCCTTTGAAACTTTAAAAAGAAAACTCACTACAGCACCAATCATCACACCCCCAGATTGGGAATTGCCTTTTGAACTTATGTGTGATGCAAGTGACTTTGCAATTGGTGCTATATTGGGGCAAAAGAAAGACAAGATACATCATGTTATATACTATGCTAGCAAGGTGTTGAATGAAGCACAGAAAAATTATACCACCACCGAGAAAGAGCTCTTGGCAATTGTATATGCATTTTATAAATTTAGACAACACTTGATTGGTTCAAAGGTTATAGTATACACTGATCATGCTGCTTGGTGCGTGGCAGAAATTAGACTAATTAAGAGATTATAATATAAGAACAGTGGTAGCACAAATTGCGAATCACACTTTTCACAACTCGTACCACTAACCAGCAAGTGCACTGGGTCATCCAAGTAATACCTTACGTGAGTAAGGGTCGAATCCCATGGAGATTGTTGGTTTGAAGCAATCTATGGTTATCTTGTAAATCTTAGTCAGGAAGTCAATTATGTTTATCAATTGAATTGTGAATAACCTAGAGAGCATAAATTAAAGATTACTTGTTGTGTAGTAATGGAGAATATGTTGGAGTTTTGGAGATGCTTTGTCTTCTGAATCTCTGCTTTCCTCTGTCTTCTGATTCACGCACGCACGTCCTCCTATGGCAAGCTGTGTGTTGGTGGATCACCGTTTTCAATGGCTACCTTCCATCCTTCCAGTGAAAAAGACTAAAAACTAACTAAAACATACTCTAAACTATATGAAATTATCCCCAAAAAGCGTATAAAATATCCGCTCATCAAACAGCATTGCGAGTATGGCTCTTAACCAGCAAAAATCTGCCTCATCAATTTAGAAAGGTTGTCACGAAAGTTTAGAATAAAAAATACTGGGAGTATGAGTCCCAGGTCATCTCCCAACAAGTTGCTAGAAAGGGTGGTAATTTATTAATCAGGAGTTTCTGGGTAATTTTGAGTTTGGGCAATGGACAAATAAATAATTGTAAATAGCAGTGAAAATTAAAAGAGATTAATATATTCGAATTAAAAAAAAAACCTTGACTGGGGGAATGACTAATTGGAAGTTCTATCCATGTTGGAATTCTCTCAGGTGTAGTATAAAGCGGTTGTTATTTTCACTTAGTTAACCCTTACTAAATAAAGGAAAGTCAAGTGATTAAGAAAACTCTTATTCGCAAATCCTAGTCCTCTGCCTTGGGAAGGTATAGCGTTAGTAGATACAGAATTAGCCAACAACTTCCAATTTAACTAATCACTTGAGTATTCCAACTCAAGTGTCTCCTCCTAATCAACCCCCATGTCAAGTAGGGAATCTACTCCATTGACATGAAAATTACTTGCATAGAATAAAGAAAGGAATAAAAGAAAGACATGATAGACAATAACTGCAATTTAATTAAAAATAAAAGTAATCCTTTTCATTAACAATCCATGAAAATAAACCAATTGTAACTTTAAACAAGAAATAAGAATATGGAATAAATAAAAGGGTAAGGAAACAAACTAGAATAGTATCTTCAATGGAGGTGATGACTCTTCAATATCCAAAAGCAAAAGCATAAAACTAATAAACTATGAATGTAAAGAAAACCTAGAGGAAGAGTAATTTATTTTCTCTAGATTCAGATCTAAAAACATAAAACTATCCTAATGAGAATGTCTGTTGAGTCTCTGTAGGTTCCCTGGCTCTAGTCTGTGTTTTTGGGACAAAAACTGGGTCAAAACTCGGCCCAAAATCGCCCCCAGTATTTTCTGTTATATCTGCAGATCGCGCATGTCACGCGTACGCGTCATTCACGCGTGCGCGTCATTTGGCAAATTTCCTTGTCACGTGTACGCGTCAGGCACGCGCATGCGTCGTCTTGCAGAACTCCAATCCACGCTACGTGTTAGGCATGCACACGCATCACTGCAAATTTCATCATATCGCGCGCTCGCGTGAGCCATGCGTACGCGTCGATGCTCGCTGGTTATCTCCTTAGTTTCTTGTGTTCCTTCCATTTTTGCAAGCTTCCTCTCCATTCTCTAAGCCATTCTTGCCCTTTAAATCCTGAAACACTTAACACACGGATCTCGGCATCGAATGGTATAAAGGAGAATTAAAATATACTAATTAAAGATCTCTAGGAAGCAAGTTTTCAACCATAGAACAAAACTCGGAAGGGATTGTAAAATCATGCAAATCATATGAATAAGTGGGTAAAGACTTGATGAAACCACTTAATTAAACACAAGATAAACCATAAATTAGTGGTTTATCAACCTCCCCACTCTTAAACATTAGCATGTCCTCATGCTTAGCTCAAGGAGATAAAATAAATGAGTAGGGAAAAGTAAGACTCATGCAATGCAATGCAACCTATGTATATGAATGCAACTATATGCTAAGATGATTTTGCCTACTTGGTAAAAAATAAATAAGTTATTCAAGACAAACATGAGTCAAATTTCATTAATTAAAATCATACAGTAAAAATAATTAAACTTGTAAGAAGACAACTCATAAAAGCAGGGAACATAGAATTAAGCATTGAACCCTCACTGATAGTATATGTGCACTCTAATCACTCAAGTTTATAGGGTAATCCACTCTAATCTTCCCTAGTCATGCTTTCTAAACTTTGTTCTTCACCTAACCAATCAACAAATATTTAATGCACCAATGCAAACATCATGAGGTCTTTTCAAGGTTGTAATGGGGCTATGGTAAGGGTGAGGGTATATATATGGCTAAGTGAGATATAAATTGAATCCTTGACTAACCTAAGCTCTTACCTATACACACGTACACTCTATATAACTTTTAAATTCATGCCTAGCTTACCTATTTTCCCACTTTTTCATCTCATACTCATGCATCAACCCTTCTTTTAATTTTTATCACATATGCATTGATCTTTTCCTAAACTTAACTTAGCATTAGGGTAATTTTGTCCCCTTATTTATTTTGTTATTTATTGAATATTTTTTTGGGTTTTTTTCTTTTTTTTCTTTTTTTTTATTTTTTTTAAATACAGAAATAAACATAACTTATCAATGCACATGGATTTTTAATTTTTCTGGTCTCACATGAGTAGGTACCTAAATTTCCAATATTTTATCAAAGTAAAAACATAACACATTCCCTTATTAACCTATGTTCCTACAGTTTCCCCACACTTAATTGATACACAATCTCTAACTTAAGCTAACCAAAGATTCATTTGGGATAATTAATTGTTTTTCTGCTTAAGGCTAGTGATGTGGTAAAATATAGAACAAATGGGATAGAAAGGCTCAAAGTGGCTAACAAGGGTGACATAAAAGGGTAGGCTATTTGGGATAAGTGATCTAATAAAACAATGGCCTCTACCATATGCATGCATATAACACATTAAATATTGGACATATAGGATTAAACAAAATAAAAATTACAATCATAGAGAAGAAAATACACAAGAATAAAATATTATAGTTAAATAATGTAACCATATAATTAATCTCAAGTCTCACAGGTTGTGTGTTCTAGCTTTAAACCATGTTCCAATTTACAGTCTTCAAACAGGTTTTAACACAAAAGTTTTGATTTAAATTAGTGAAATTTTCAAAATAGAGTCTTGAAAAGAAACATATTATTTTTCAATCAAATAGAACATGCATGCAAATACCTTTTACTATGCAATCTATCCTATCCTAAACAAAAGAAAAATAAATAATTTATTGGTGTTAAGAAAGAGAAATTACCTCTGGAAGTCAGGTACTGACCGACCTCCCCACACTTAAAGCTTGGCACCGTCTTCGGTGCCATCAGTCAGGAACAAAGGGGGGCTGGTAGCAGCATCTCCACAGTCGGGACCGTCATGGCTCCCTGTACTGGTAAATAAAGTGGAGTCCGGGGTGTCTGGGTCTTCTTCAGGTGGGTGGTTACCAATAACCAGCTCCTTGAGGTATGTAAATCAGCGCTTGTTACGGTGCTCTCTTTGCTTTCTCTGCCAGTCAAGCCAGTCTAACCTCTGAATTATCTGTAAGAAGAGCTAATTTGTTGAAGGTTCTTATGATGTGGAAGGAGGAGGGACATCTTCCATTGGTTCTGTGCTCCGGTTGATAGTTGCTGCTGGAGGTCTGATGTATTTCCCGTTAGGGACGTACTGATCATCCCGTGGAATCATGGCCTTGGTGTCCCCAGCTCTGTAGGAAACTCCGGCTGCTGAGACTAGATCTGAAACCAAGGCAGGAAAAGGTAGGTTACCCGCAATTTGTACGTGTCCCATAGCATTCCGGATGTGTCTTGGTAAGTTGAGAGGCTGGTCTGTAAGGATGCACCAGAGTAGAACAGCCATGTCTGCAGTGAAGGACTTGTGAGTGCTCGTAAAGACGTAGTGGGACATAATCTGTGCCTATACTCGAGCCTCCAAAGTTAGTGCTAAAGCCAATATTCCCTTAGGGCGGGATCGATGGTATCCATAGATCCATCTGCTGCCAGTATGTATGGCGCTTAAATGAGGCTTTTTGGAATGCGTCCAATCCTTCTGGAGTAGGGGGAAGATCTAAAGCTTGCTGAATGGCCTCTTCAGTTATGAGAACATGCTTTTGACGGACATAGACAGACTGCATGGTTGGCATGTGAAAATTAGAGTAGAATTCAACTACCCATGAAAGGTTAACCTGCCGTGGCTGTCTCCGTAGGAATCCCCATTGTCTTCGTTCAATTCGGGGCTCAACAAATTCAATAATGTTGGTCAGGAGGATGAGAAGGTACTCATTGTTATAGTTCCGCTCAGCCAGGATGGGGAACATCTGCTCACAGTAGCGGTTAGTGAACCGCGCAGTTTCCTTTTCTGGAAAGGCTTTCTCTTTTTCATTGACCTTGATGATCCTCTTGATTCACTTTGTTGAGGGCTTTACTGCTGTTGAAGATGGCTCCGCAGCTAGTGCTCTTTTTGTTCATTTCTTTGCCGGTAGTTTGGGAGTAGCTTTCTCTTTACCCTTCTTGGTAGCCATCTTGAAAAGGGAAAAAGTAAGTAACATTTAAAGCTAAGGGTTAGAGCAAGGAAGAGGATGGTACAAGTGATAATCATTGCACGGTATAGAAGGATGTCGTTAACACATGGTCGCGACTACATGTGAAAAGTTCATCAATGGAAATATAGCAAGTGCATGTTATGGCAAGTAGATGCAAGATGTTTATTGGTATGCTGGCAAAGGCATGAGTAGCATAGATCAAGCATGGATTGCCCAATTTGATTATCAAAAGTGTTTCAAACTAACAAGCTGTTTGTATTGACAATTATATTCAATGAATAATATATAAGAAAGGGTTTTGTGAAAAATAGGCATTAGAGTAGAAGAATAGAATAATTTAAAAATGCACAATGCCATACAGGCTTTTTCACAAACACTTAGCATGCATGGTAAATATGTTATTGAAAGTATTAAATTTGAACATGTAAGCAACCCAAAAATAATTATTGATAATTGTCAAACAACTTTTTAATAATCCACAAGCAATTATGGAAGAAAATAATCACCCAAGTAAATTTCTAACACCGATTAAAATAATGTAAAAAGAAAAAGAAAGAAAAAGGAAACATAGATAATGAAAGTAAAAAAAAAAAGAAGAAGAAAATATAAATTAAAAAAATAATAATGGAAAAGTAAAAATGGGAAGAAGAAAAGAAAAGAACCTTGATAATGGATGTGAAAAAGAAGGAGAAAGAAAGTAAAAAGTGAAAAGGAATAAAGAAGAAAGAAGGAAGAAGAAAGAATTAAGAAAGGAAAAGAAAAAATTAGGATTAGGGAAGAAAAGATAGGAATTCTAGCACAGGTCTAGTTAAACTGTTCGTCGCATGCGACGCGGACGCGTGGAGCACGCGTTCGAGTGGTTGGCACTAGTTTCAAGTGACGCGTACACGTGGGTGACGCGTATGCAGCCTCGCGCATGCACAACACTCTGTTTTATATGCACAATGCCAAATTTTAGGGTGACACGTGCACGTGAGGGACGAGCATGCGTGAGTGGCCTTACTTTGACAAATGACGCGTACGCATGAGGGACGTGTACGCATGATAGGACTTGTGCTTCCAGCACCATTCCAGCCCCACTCCATTATAACTTTCTGCCATACACCCCTTTTACGTCGATTTTGCAGGGTCACGCGTGCGCGTGGGTGACGCGCAAGCGTGGGAGGCTGATTTTTTTAAGTGATGCAAACGTGTGGGTGACGCATTTGCGTGGGCGTGTTTGTGCCTAAGGCACGCCTCCAGCCACGCTCTCGCGTGACTCTCTACTTCTTTTCTTCTTTGTTTCGAATGCACATATGATGCGTACGCGTCAGCGATGCTCGCGCGTCGCATGCATTTTATTTTTTATTTTTTTGTTTTTATTTTATTTTATGCAGAATGCAAATGCAAATGCAGACTATATGTAGAGATTATGGGAAGAGTCACTAATAAAAGTAAATTAGAATAAAATAAAACAAAACTAAGACTGAAACGGGACGATCATACCATGGTGGATTGTCTCCCACCTAGCACTTTGCTTTTACGTCCTTAAGTTGGACGGTCTTCAGGCTCATTCTGTTTCTGTTGGTGGGTCTTCCAAGAGGAAGACTTCTAACTCTTTTTGATCCTTCATCTTCTCTCCATGATAAAGCTTTAGGCGATGTCCATTGACCTTAATGAATTTGGAGCTAGAAGGATGACGCAGGTGAAAAACTCCGTATGGCTCTGCCTTCTCTACTCTATAGGGATCTTCCCATCTGGATCTTAGCTTGCCTGGCATGAGACTCAGTCTGGAGTTATAAAGAAGAACTAATTACCCTGGTCTGAACTCTCTCCATTTTATGTGCTTGTCATGGACAGTCTTCATCTTCTCTTTGTATCACCTGGAGTTGTCATATGCTTCTAGGCGAAGGTTCTCCAATTCTGCCAGTTGCAGCTTCCTTTCAGCACCAGCTTCCTCAAAATTCATGTTGCACTCCCTCACAGCCCAGAAAGCCTTGTGTTCCACCTCTACTGGAAGGTGGTATTTCCGTACACTAAGCGGAAGGGGCTCATCCCAATGGGTGTCTTATACGCTGTTTGATATGCCCAGAGCGCATCTTGTAGCCTGGAACTCCAATCCTTCCTATGAGGCTTTACTATCTTCTCCAGAATGCGCTTTATTTCTCTATTAGATACTTCTGCTTGTCCATTGGTCTGGGGATGATAAGTTGTTGCTACTTTGTGAACAATCCCATGCTTTTTTAGTAATCCTGCTAATCCCCTGTTATAAAAGTGAGAGCCTTGATCACTCACGATTGCTCGTGGTGATCCAAAGCGACAAATAATATGGTTTCTAACAAAGGAAATAATAGTGTTAGCATCATCAGTACGGGTAAGAATTGCTTCCACCCATTTAGAAACATAATCTACAACTCACAATATATAAAGGTAACCACTAGAGTTTGGAAATAGACCCATGAAGTCAATGCCTCAAACATAAAAAATTTCACAGAAAAGCATAATCTGTTAAGGCATCTCATCCCTCTTGGATATATTACCAAACCTATGGCATGAGGAACAAGATTTACAAAAAGCACCGACATCTTTAAAAAGAGTAGGCCACCAGAATCCACAGTCTAAGATTTTTCTAGGTGTTCTTTGAGGGCCAAAATGTCCTCCACTCTTAGAAGAGTGGCAGGCCTCTAAAATAGACTGGAATTCTGATTGAGGCACACACCTTCTAATTACCTGGTCAGCCCCACACCTCCATAAGTATGGGTCATCCCATATATAATATTTAGACTCGCTTTTCAGCTTGTCCCTTTGATGCTTAGTAAAATTGGGAGGGAAAGTATGGCTAACAAGATAATTAGCTACAGGTGCATACCAAGGAACTATTTCAGATACTGCATGCAAGCTATCAAATGGAAAAGCATCATTAATAGGAGTGGAGTCATCCTTAATGTGCTCAAGGTGACTCAAGTGGTCTGCCACTAAATTCTGGTTACCACTCCTATCCTTAATTTCTAAATCAAATTCTTGCAACAGCAGTATCCAACGTATTAGCCTTGGTTTAGACTCTTTTTTAGCTAATAAATATTTTAGAGCTGCATGGTCCGAGTACACTACCACCTTAGAACCAAGTAAATAGGCTCGAAATTTATCCAGAGCAAAAACAATAGCCAGAAGCTCTTTTTCAGTAGTAGTGTAATTAGACTGAGCAGCATCTAAGGTCTTAGACGTATAAGCAATTACAAAAGGATCCTTACCTTCGTGCTGAGCCAGCACCGCTCCTACTACATGGTTTGAGGCATCACACATAATCTCAAATGGCTGGCTCCAGTCTGGTCCTCTCACGATTGGAGCTTGAGTCAGGGCGATATTCAGCTTATCAAACGCTTGCATGCAATCCTCACTGAACTCGAACTCAACATCTTTCTGCAGTAGTCTGGATAAAGGCAATTCTACCTTACTGAAGTCCTTAATAAATCTCCTGTAGAAGCCTGTATGGCCAAGGAACAAATGGACTTCCCTCACGGAGGAGGGGTATGGTAAACTAGAAATGACATCTACCTTTGTTGGATCTACAGAAATACCAGTATTAGACACAACATGTCCTAGAATAATCCCTTGTTTTACTATAAAGTGACATTTTTCGAAATTCAATACAAGGTTTGAACTAACACACCTGTCTAATACTCTAGCTAAACTATCCAAGCAAAGGCTAAAGGAATCACCATATACGCTAAAATCATCCATAAAAACTTCCATACAGTTCTCAATAAGGTCTGAAAAGATACTCATCATGCATCTTTGGAAAGTAGACGGTGCATTACATAAGCCAAAAGGCATTCTCTTATATGCATACGTTCCAAAGAGACATGTAAAAGTAGTCTTCTCCTGATCTTCAGGAGCTATATGAATTTGAAAGTAGCCTGTATAACCATCTAAAAAGCAGTAATGGGATTTACCTGACAGGCGATCAAGCATCTGATCAATAAATGGTAAGGGATAATGATCCTTGCAAGTAGCCTGGTTGAGACGCCTATAGTCAATGCAAACCCTACATGAATTCTGCACTCTAGTTGTCAGGAGCTCTCCATGCTCATTCTTTACTGTTGTGACTCCAGACTTCTTGGGCACCACTTGTACTGGACTGACCCATTCACTGTCTGAGATGGGGTAAATGATATCTGCTTCAAGTAGCCTGGTCACTTCTTTCTTGACAACTTCTAAGATGGTGGGATTTAATCTTCTTTGGGGTTGATGGACAGGCTTTGATTTCTCTTCTAAGTATAATCTGTGCTCATAAACTTGAGGGCTGATGCCTACTATATCCGCCAAACTCCACCCGATTGCTTTTTTGTGTTTTCTCAGAACACTAAGCAGCTGCTCCTCTTGTTCGGAAGTGAGTTTCCTTGCAATGATAACTGGGAACTTCTGATTACCCTCAAGGTAAGCATACTTGAGGTGAGGAAGAAGGGGCTTTAATTTCAATTTCTGCTCATGGCTAGGCTCTGGATTATCTTGGGCTAAAGATAATGGCAAGGTATCTTCATTGTGTTCAGAGGGTGTCCCCACACTTGAACCTTGCTCCAAGTGCTTCTCTTCTTCTTCTTCTTGGTGAACTTCAGCTACAGTTTCATCAATGATGTCGCACTGGAAGATAGAATGATCTTCCGAAGGGTGCTTCATAGCTTCATTTAAACTGAAACTCACTACTCTGCCATCTATCTCAAAGGAGTAAGTTCCTGAGAATGCATCCATCTTGAACTTTGAAGTCTTTAGGAATGGTCTTCCAAGCAGGATTGATGATGGTCTTCCTGAGTCATTAGGGGGCATTTCCAAGATATAGAAGTCAATGGGAAATGTGAGCCCCTTAATGCTCACTAATACATCTTCAGTAATTCCAACCACTGTAATAATGCTCTTATCTGCTAACAAAAAACGAGCTGTCGACCTTTTTAAAGGAGGGAGCCTCAAAGTATCATATATAGACAATGGCATTATACTAACACACACTCCTAAATCACACATGCAGTCAGAAAATATTACACCTCCAATGGTACAGTTAACCATGCATGGACCTGGATCACTACATTTTTCAGGTATACCTCCCATTAAAGCAGATATAGAACTACCTAAAGGAACAGTTTCTAATTCATTAATTTTATCTTTATGTATGCATAAATCTTTCAGAAACTTTGTATATTTAGGTACTTGTTGAATAACATCAAAAAGGGGAACAATTACCTCAACCTTTTTGAAAATTTCTACCATTTCGGGATCAAGTTCCATCTGCTTCCTGGACTTCCTTGCAAGGTGTGGAAATGGGATAGGAATGGCACCACTTGCAGCCTCTGTGTCATTTGGTGCTCCATTCCCTTGTTGAGCTACTTCTTATTTAACCTTGTCTTATACTTCTTCTTCCTCTTCAGCATCTTCCACTTCAACTAAGTCTTCAACTGGGGCGTATTCTAGTGGGCTTGGCTCCTCCTGATTCCTCTCTTGCAATGTGGTTCCCGACCTTAAAGTGATGGCATTGATGCCGCCCTCGGGGTTAGGTAGGGGTTGAGAAGGAATTCCACTGGAGCTTGAAGGTTGGTTAGCGGAAGTAGGTAATGAATCTATCCAGGAGACGAGAGCTTGTAAAATGGCATTCAGACCATTTAGAGTAGAATTCAGTGTAGTCTGTATGTCTTGTTGTCCTTGTGCAAGAGAATGAAGCATCTCGTCATTTGATGAGGAAGAAGGATTAGTGATCTGAGGGACCTGTTGTTGGTTGTGTTGGGGTCCTTGTGACTGCCTTAGGTGAGGTGCTCTGTAAGGCTAGTTCTGATTCTGTTGTCTGTTGTTGTTGTTTCACCTCTGATTTCCATTGTTGTTCTGCCTCCTCTGTTATAGTTGTCCCTCCAGCCATAGTTGGAATTATCTTTCCAACCCTGGTTGGGGTTGTCCTGCCACCCTTGATTATAGTTTCCACCTTGGTTGTAATTACCGCCTTGTTGATTGTATCCATGATTCGGGCGGTCATAGAAGTTATGAGTGGCTGACACAGTGTTGTCTTCTTGTTGGAGTTGCGGGCACTCATCAGTATAATGACTGTAATCGGTACAGATTCTGCAAACTCTTTAGGGGACTAACTGTTGGCTTTGTTGTGGTGGGGAATGCTGAGTTTGTCATTGATTCAACTGCATCTGCTTCAGTAGGTTGGTCATTTAATATATACTCTGTGTAAGAGCAGTGGTCTCACTGCTAGAGGAAACCTTTGCAACAGTCTTTGAGTGGATGTTCCTATGCTTGTGATTCCTAGTGGACTCAGCTAAGTTGCTGTTCAGTTGCCATGCTTTATCTGCGGTCTTGTACTTTTTCAGAGAACCATTACTAGCACCATCCAGTGTAGTTTTATCCCGAGGCTTCATGCCTTGAGTGAAGTAGCTGATCAACACTAACCTGTCAATCATGTGATGGGGGTATGCGTCCAGAAGGTTCTTAAAGCGCTCCCAGTACTCATAAAGAGTCTCTGATTCTCCTTGAACAATGCAGGAGATCTCTTTTCTCAATCTATCTGTAACTTCAGCTGGAAAGTATTTTTCCAAGAATTCTCTCCTGAGCGTATCCCAGTTGGTGACAGTTGCTTCAAGTTGGGAGTAGTACCACTTCCTGGCCTTTCCCTCAAGAGAAAACGGGAAGGTGGTTAACAGAATAGAAGTTTCATTTACACCATGACGCCTTACAGTAGAACAGGCTGTCTGAAAATCCCTTTGGTGCTTGATAGGCTCCTGAGCAGGTAAGCCATGAAACATGGGCAATAAGTTGATTAGTGCAGTCTTCAGCTCAAAATCTGCAGCCAGAGTTGGATGATGCACTTAATACGGCTGCAGTGTAAAATCTGGGGCTTCAGCTTCCTGGAGAGTAATCATCTTAGGTGCTGCCATTCTATCTGCACGTGAATCAACTGAATCAGTAGTAAAGGAGCTTGTTTCTCCCTCAAATGGCGGTTCAGATTCGCCCTCAGATGAGACTGGTGAATCGATAATAATCACTTCACCACCCTCAGAGGCTAACCAATGCCGAGCTCGCCTAATATGTGAAAGAGTTCTTTCAATTTCAGGATCAAATGTGGCTAAGCTCGGATCAAGCAATGAACGCATCATTCAATGAAAGAAACATACAAACTCATAGTAATAAAATAAAATTAAATACACAAATAAAATAAAAATATGTACACTAATTAAAAATTCAGCACACAATTGTAACTCCACGGCAACGGCGCCAAAAATTGGTGCGTGGCAGAAATTAGACCAATTAAGAGATTATAATATAAGAACAGCGTTGCGAGTATAGCTCTTAACCAGCAAAAATCCACCTCATCAATTTAGAAAGGTTGTCACAAAAGTTTAGAATAAAAAATACTGGGAGTATGAGTCCCAGGTCGTCTCCCAACGAGTTGCTAGAAAGGGTGCTAATTTATTAATCAGGAGTTTCTGGGTAATTTTGAGTTTGGGCAATGGACAAATAAATAATTGTAAATAGCAGTGAAAATTAAAAGAGATTAATATATTCAAATTAAAAGAAAACCATGACTAGGGGAATGATTAATTGGAAGTTCTATCCTTGTTGGAATTCTCTCAAGTGTAGTATAAAGAAGTTGTTATTTTCACTTAGTTAACCCTTACGAAATAAAGGAACGTTAAGTGATTAAGCTAACTCTTATTCGCAAATCCTAGTCCTCTCCCTTGGGAAGGTCTAGCGTTAGTAAATATAGAATTCGCCAACAACTTCCAATTTAACTAATCACTTGAGCATTCCTACTCAAGTGTCTCCTCCTTATCAACCCCCATGTCAAGTAGGGAATCTACTCCATTGACATGAAAATTACTTGCATAGAATAAAAAAAGGAATAAAAGTAAGACATGATAGACAATAACTGCAATTTAATTAAAAATAAAAGTAATCCTTTTCATTAACAATCCATGAAAATAATCCAATTGTAACTTTAAACAAGAATTAAGAATATGGAATAAATAAAAGAGTAAGGAAACAAACTAGAATAGTATCTTCAACAGAGGTGATGACTCTTCAATATCCAAAAGCAAAAGCATAAAACTAATAAACTATGAACGTAAAGAAAACCTAGAGGAAGAGTAATTTTTTTCTCTAGATTCAGATCTAAAAACCTAAAAATATCCTAATGAGAATGTCTGTTGAGTCTCTACAGGTTCCCTGGCTCTAGTCTGTGTTTCTGGGCAAAAAATTGGGTCAAAACTCGGCCCGAAATCGCCCCCAGCATTTTCTGTTATTTCTGTAGATCGCGCATGGCACGCGCACACGTCGTCTTGCAGAACTCCAATCCACGCATACGCGTCAGACACGCGCACGCATCGCTACAAATTTCTTCATAACACGCGCTCGCGTGAGCCATGCGTGCGCGTTGATGCTCGCTGGTTATCTCCTTAGTTTCTTGTGTTCCTTCCATTTTTGCAAGCTTCCTCTCCATTCTCTAAGCCATTCCTGCCCTATAAAGCCTGAAACACTTAACACACGGATCACGGCATCGAATGGTATAAAGGAGAATTAAAATATACTAATTAAAGATCTCTAGGAAGCAAGTTTTCAACCATAGAATAAAACTAGGAAGGGATTGTAAGATCATGCAAATCATATGAATAAGTGGGTAAAGACTTGATGAAACTACTCAATTAAACACAAGATAAACCATAAAATAGTGGTTTATCACTACTCTCAAGCATCTCATGTCTAAACAGGATTCAAAGCCAAGGCTTATTAGGTGGGTGTTGCTGCTACAAGAATTTGACATTGAAGTGAGAGATAGAAAGGGAATGAGAACCAAGTGGTAGACCATTTGTCAAGACTATCATAAGAAGCTGACCAAGATACACCACAACCAGTAAATGAAAAATTCCCAGATGAATACCTTCTTCAAATCCAGCAGGCACCTTGGTTTGCTGACATTGCAAATTATAAGGTGGGAAGGAAGATTCCTCAAGAGTTTACCAAACAACAAGTGAAGAAGCTGTGTAATGAAGCCAAGAAATTCTTGTGGGTTGAGCCATTCTTGTTCAAGAGGTGTCCAGATGGGATGATTAGAAGATGCATCCCTGAAAATGAGATGAGAGACATATTATGGCACTGTCATGGTTCAGCTTATGGTGGACATTTTGGGCCAGAAAGAACAGCAGTTAAAGTACTTCAAAGTGGATTCTATTGGCCAACCATATTCAAAGATGCCAGAGAGTTTGTGCATCAATGTAATGAATGTCAAAGAGCTGGAGGATTGACAAAGAGGAATGAAATGCCTCAGAACTTCATCTTGGAAGTGGAACTGTTTGATCTATGGGGTATAGATTTCATGGGCCCCTTTCCCCCATCCTATTCCTTCAAATACATCCTGGTAGCAGTGTAATATGTCTTCAAATGGGTGGAAGCCATAGCAACAACTACCTGTGATGCACCAATTATTCTTCAATTTCTTAAGAGACATATCTTCACTAGGTGTGGGTACCTAAAGGTCTTATTAGTGATGGTGGCAGCCATTTTTGCAACTGACAGATGGAATAGTTGCTCCATAAATATGGAGTAATTCACAAAATGGCCACACCATATCATCCTCAGACTAATGGCCAGGCTGAATTGTCAAATAGGGAGCTGAAGAAAATTCTAGAAAATACAGTGGAAATCACAAGGAAAGACTGGGCAAGGAAATTGGATGATGCTTTGTGGGCATATAGAACAGCAATCAAAACTCCAATTGGGAAGTCACCATTTCAGCTAGTCTATGGCAAATCCTGCCACCTTCTTGTAGAGCTTGAACACAAAGCTTTCTGGGACACAAAGTTCCATAACCTTGACTCTCAAGCAGCAGGAGAAAAAAGGCTACTGCAACTCAATGAGCTAGATGAGTTTAGATTGGAAGCTTATGAGAATGCAAAAATATACAAGGAGAGAGCTAAGAAGTGGCATGACAAGAAAATCTTGAAAAGAGAGTTCAAACCAGGACCGCAAGTACTCCTATACAATTCCATGCTCAAGGTTTTCCCTGTCAAATTCAAGTCTAAATGGACTGGCCCCTACTTGATAACTAAGGTTTTCCCATATGGAAGCCTTGAACTTCTGAATAAAGCCACAAAAGAGAAAATCTCAACAAATGGCGAAAGAGCTAAGCATTACCTGGGAGGATCTTGGAACAGAGAAAAGAGTGTTCATGAGTTGGGATGAACAAAGAAGGAGAATGTCAAGCTAAGGACAATAAACAAGCGCTTGTTGGGAGGTAACCCAATTAGAGGTAATTTTCTTTCCTAACTATTTCAATAAAAGGGTTAAGTGGATTTATCCGTATTGTAAGGAGCTAAGTTTGGTGTTGCACACCAAAAGTCTCATTTAAAAACACATTCCAACCCTCTGCATAAATGGTCACTAGCTCCAAGCAATCAGGAAAACTACTCAACCGTTGTTTGCTTTCTAGTTTTTAGTCTTGTTACTTTCAGTAAGGGCACAAGGTTTCATACATATGGTTGATTTGTTGCATAAGAGGTAATGAAAAGGGACTAAGTTTGGTGTTCACACACTAAAGTAAGTTCAAAAGCCTACCAAAATTCATATATTAACCATTCTTCAAGTGCTTGGGAGACAAGCAACTTTCACTACCAGTGCAGAAAACTATTCAACTTTTTGGAAAGAACCATACATCATCAGCAAGAAAAGCATAAAAGCTAAAAAGGAGGGTGAAAGATTAATCAAGAGGATACCAAAAGGTTGTGTTGTTACTCAACTGTTTATATCTACTGTGCTTTAGTTGAAAGTTTAATTGCTCTCCTTTCTAATAAGTTTACCTTCATTTGCACTTTGCTAATTCACTAACCTTTTATTATTCAATTAAGTGATCTAGCCAGAATGTTTGTTTCATTCTCATTTTACTTGAATATGTGCTTTGTCCCTTTGTTTGAATAAGAGAAGAATGTTGAAGCAGAAAGTGATTGTCCAATACGGTAGGAATGATAATAAAGTCCTATGGTTGTAATTGCTTGATTAGATGATAGGCTCAACAATAAAAGCTGCAGGATATGATGTATCTTTGTAGTGTGAACTTAGTTGCTGTTGTAAAGCCTTCAATTAATAATCATCCTTGGAAAAAGAAAAAGCAAGAAAGGAAAGGAAGAAAAGCCAAGAATTTGGCAACCAAAAAAATGAAAGAAACAAATAAAAAGGCTGGACACCAATAGCTTGGACCTTAGGATACATGCCTGTGATGCTATTGTATTAGGATCTACTTGGATTATTAGGTTCTGAGGAGTATTTTAAAACTTGGTAACTTGGATTAACTAATCCGGGATAACCAACTGAAAATCCACCATCAAGATCAACCATATTACAAAGCATTTAGTAACCCAAAGAGGTGCTGGGCATCAATGTCTTAGGATGAATTGTGAGCCAAGTGTCTATGGTGGAGATGTGTTGACTGGAAAACAAAGCTAAAAAGCTACTACAACACATAACAGTTAGCTTTGAATAAAAATATAAGCTTCTCAACATGAAAGACAAAAGAAAATCAAAACACCAAGGATGGATGAATAACAAGACTCGCAGCAGCAACTTTGGTTATCATTTAAAGGGACATTTCAATCCTAAAATCTAATGAAAGAAGAGCTTCAACTGCATCTGCATAAAACCCCATGAACCAAATTCAATTATCTGTTGATGAGTCCAATTCCCACCCATTCAAAAATTGGTGAATTAGTTCTTTTGGCAAGCGCACCAAAATTATCGTCAAGTAATAACCCACAGTACGAGTGGGATCGTATCCACAGAGATTGGCAAATTCGAGAAGTTTTAATTAATTGATGAATTAGTCAAGCGGATCAATAAGATTGTGAAGTGCAGAATTGTAAATGACATAAATGTAAATGGCAAGAATATAAAGAAAAGTAATAAAGTGCAGAAATAGAAATGGCAGAATGTAAATTACAGAATCATAAATGACTTGAACGTAAATGGGAATGGGGAATTGCTGAATGTAAAATTAAGCTATAAAGAAATGGATAGATAAGAATGGGGGAATTCATTGAGATTGGGAGATGTTGTCTCTTTGGATCAAATCTAGCTTATATCCTCTTCAATCATGCAACTCATTGACCTCTTCGCAATCATGATTGATTGAGCCCCAATCCCTTGGTAACTCAATCTCTCAGATCTTGATCAATAGCCAATTCCTTGGTCTAATTGCTCATGAAGATAGATATGCTTGGTCCCTGATTATACCACACACCATTATAGGTCCAAGTAGAGGGAGGATTATATGTCATATATCCAAACACCAAAACCCAGATTCTACTCAAGTGTGAGAAGGGATTTCAAGCATGGTTTCATGTTTCCTTTCCCAAGGTTCCCATGAAACCCAATTGCATACAATCTCTTTTCCAAGATAATTGAACACTAAGCATTAAGAATGAAATTCCTTCTAGCAAATCAAAGAGAAGATGAAGAGAAGAAGAATTTCATTATTATCAATCCATCAAGTACAACAGAGCTCCCTCTCTCAATGAGAGGGAAGTTAGCTACTCATAGCTCAAAAAGTACTCAAAAGTGAAGTGTAAAAGTGGATCTAAAACTGACTACTTAACCCCCTCTTCAGTACTCCTTGGGGGTATTTATACTACTCCTAGTAAAATAAAAGAATTACAAAAGTGAAAAAGGAAAATTACATTTTGGAGGAAAAAGAAAACACTCAATAAGCGTGACTTCCCAGCTGGCGTGTGGCTGGTGCTTTACTGGCGTGTCACGTGCCCTTCATTTCTAGCTTGGCGTGCCATGCCCAATCCTTCAAGTGGCACGCTCACCTTTATCAACTTTGGCGTGCCACGCCTTCGAACTCAAGTGGCACGCCATAGTGGAATTCTTGTGTTGGCGTGCCACGCCTTCGAACTCAAGTGGCACGCCCTTTGCCTTTTTCCACTTTTCTTTGCCTCTGGAGACTTGAACTGGCGTGCCACGACCAGGGTTTGGCATGCCACGCCCTTGCTCTATGCTTGGCTAAGCTTCTCTGGAAAGTTGTACTAGCGTGGCATGCCCAGGGTCTGACGTGCCACGCCCCTTTTGTGAGTGAGTGGTTCCTCTGTTTGGCGTGCCACGCCATGTACTCAAGTGGCACGCCCCAATGCTTCTTTGCTCTTTGAATGACACTGGCGTGCCACGCCAGGATGCTCAAGTGGCACGCCCAAGTGAAGAATGGTGAGTGGCGTGCCACGCCTCCGATACCAAGTGGCACGCCCCATGTAATTGGCCTCCTTCATCCTCTCTGGAAACTTATACCAGCGTGCCACGCCTAAAGGCTGGCGTGTGATGAGAGAACTTTTGCGTGGTCTAGAAATTTGCGGATAAATCCTCGTTGCAAGTATAGTTTCTAAACCTTCAAAAGTCCTTTCATACAAACGTTTTGGTTGTCAAAAGTAACAAACCCCTTTTAAAATTGATAACCGAGTATTTAAATCTCGGGTCGTCTTCTCAAGGAATTGCAGGGAGGTATGTTCTTATTATTGGTTATGAGTTTGTAAATTAGGGGTTTTAGAAATTAGGGAGCAGTATGTTGCATAAGAAGAATAAAATAAATAAATAACTATAAAATAAACTCTAGGCAAGGTATGAAAACAGGAAGTCCTATCTTGGTTATCCTTATCAATTGTAATGAGAATTGGATTTTTCTCCCACTTTGTTGACCTCTAACTATGAAGGTAAGTTAAGTGGATGAATTAATTTTTATTCCTCAGGTCCTAGTCTTTCCTTGGGAAAGGCTAGAGTTATTGGAACTCGAATTAATTCTTGAAGAATTCCAATTTTCAATCAACAATGAGTATGATAAATCAAGTGTTTCCAATGATTCAACCAAAGCCAAAAGGGAAGAAAGTCTACTTGAATGAAAATAACTTGGATAAACACAGAGCATTAATAAATTAAAGAGAGCAATCATAAGTCTGAAATACCTCAAATTATATTAAATAAAATATTCAAATCATAACATGGAAAAGTTCATAAATTAAATTGGGAAAATAAATAAAAATAAAGAACCTATGATTGAGAGTCGCTCCTAAAACTAAGAGAAATCCTAAATCCTAATCCTAAGAGAGAGGAGAGAACCTCTCTCTCTAAAAACTACATCTAAATCTTAAAATTATAAATATGAGAGCATCTTGATAAATGGATTCCCCCACTTTATACCCTCTAATCTGTGTTTTCTGGGCCGCAAACTGGGTCAGAAACAGCCCAGAATTCGCTGGTTGCAAATTCAAACACGCTGATTTTCGTCACTGCGACGCGGCCGCATGGAGCATGCGGTCGCGTCATCTAGCGTCAGGGAAACTATGGCATATTATATATCAAATCGAA
Organism: Arachis ipaensis; assembly: GCF_000816755.2. NCBI lineage: Eukaryota > Viridiplantae > Streptophyta > Magnoliopsida > Fabales > Fabaceae > Arachis > Arachis ipaensis. The sequence continues at coordinate 87,804,255 of NC_029789.2, forward strand.
GCCCCAGACGTTAGCTTTCCAATGAAACTAAAACCGTGTCGTTTGGACTTCTGTAGCTAAAGTTATAGCCATTTGAGTGCGAAGAGGTCAGGTTGGACAGCTTAGCAATTTCTCCAACTTCTTGTATTCNAGGATTTAAACATAAGGAACTTAAGGCCAAAGAAGCATGTTTTCAATCAAAGCACATAATTAGGAAGGCAAATGTAAAACCTTGCAAATAGTATGAATAAGTGGGTAAAGAGTTGATGAAATTCACTCAATTAATCACAAGATAAACCATAAAATAGTGGTTTATCAGCGTGCCACGCTCATGATCTTGCCTTGGTTCCAGTAGTTTGCGTGCCACGCCTCAGCCTACAAGTGGCACGCCATAGTGACATGCTTAGGTTGGCGTGCCACGCCTTCGACACCAAGTGGCACGCCCAGTCCTTGCTTTTGTTATCTTTATGTATTGGCGTGCTGTAACAACCCTAGTTTTTGAAAATCAAATGATTAGTTATTTGTAATTTATTATATTTGTTGACAATTATGTTTTAAGAA
>NC_029789.2:87814794-87815060 GCF_000816755.2 Arachis ipaensis
TTTTCATAAGCATGCAACCTCAATGCATAATCACACAACCAGAACCACCACTTCTCCTAATCTTTTGCTTGCCTCAAAATTTTTTAATTCCTCAATCCTTCTTTTCTAAGAACTTTCATGTGATGCATTTTGAAATATTGAGTGCAAACAAGTTTTGGAGAGTATAGTGTTGTAAATGATCAAGAATCTTGATTATTGAATTGCAGAAAAACTATACTAGACAGAAGGACAGATAGGGGTATAGTATAACTTTCAATTACAGCAAT
>NC_029789.2:87819007-87823716 GCF_000816755.2 Arachis ipaensis
TCTCAATCCTCATTGTCATTATGTCATCTTTAAGCTAGAACCTTTTCTGAGGCAAGCTCGATAATGCAATCACGAAGAACCTAGTTTTTGAACCGTATCGGTTAGGAGTTTTGATTCTAATTTTCGTAAATAGTCTCAGTTTGATGAACCGGACTCGATTCATGAGAGAAAAGAGATAATAGTATAATATTATCATTATATTAGTATTAGAAGATGCTTGAATGATATTATAAGGTTACCTGGTCTGTTTTAGTTAAAAATAGGAAATTGGTTTAACCAGGTTTACAGTTTACTAATGCAGCTTAGCACCAGCACTCTCTGATGACTTTAGCAATGCTAAGGCGTCATCATATATGTTCTATTCTCATAATAAATATGTTACTAGTGTCATATATGCTAGTAGCTCAGAAAATAATTTTTAGAGATGTTTTTACAAGTGTTCCGATACACCTAGTTTTAGTAGTTATACACTAGAGATATTTTAATATTATTTTAACCCACCTTCAAGCCAACCAATCACAACTCACCTTACACCCCCAAGACCTCCAAGGCTGCCTCATTTGCTCATTGTGGCCAAAAATCATCAAGAGAAAAAGGAGAGAAAAGTTCTTAGTTCCAAATCTTCAAAGCTTGATTTCTTCTGAACTAAAAGTCAAATCAAAATTCTGATTACACCAAAATGATCCTTTCTTCTTTCTCTACATAACCATATAACATATCATGGCTGGAAATAAGGTGAGATGGCTGTATCCCTCCCTCTTCAATTCTGTTTTTAAGGAAAAACATGCAAAACATGTGTTTTCTTGATGTTTTTCCTTAGGAATCATGCTTAACTTGACTTGAGGGCCAAGAAACGTGAATTTACATCAAGTCTAAGGTTAGAAATCACTTCCTAACATGCTGAGTGATATTTGGTTAGTTGAGGGTTTTTGGATTTAAAGTTGTTCTTGATGTGATTTAGGAGGAAAAAGTGCTTTAAGAACACTTCAAAGAGTAACCAGATTTGGAGCAGCAAATCAAGGTAGGGTTTGACAAAATTAATCTTGATTGATTGTGTTTGAGTTGTGTGATTATGTTATGATTTGGCTGTGCTTGAAATTGATGGTTTATATGAGTGATTCTTGTTGAAATTTTGGTAAAAATTTGATGAAATTTGATGATATTCAACTTTGAACTTATGTTCTTCATGGCTGCTAGAAAAACGAAACCCTAGGTCCTAAATTGGGGTTCAATTTGTGTTAAAATCATGTAGAAAAGATGGGGTTTTAGTGTCTGGGAATTTATCTTGAATTATGGTAAAAATCGGTTGCTGAAAAGACTGAAAAACGGGCAAAAACAGAGAAAAAATCTGAAGAATTTATGAAGAACATGAAGAACACTTTGAGTGTGATGAAGAACAATGAAGAACAGGCTTTAGATCTTTAAAAGGTCAAGAAAGTAAAAATTTTGGTGTTTAAGGGGTTATTTAGTAATTTCTGAAAGTTAGGGTGGTAAAAGTAAAAATATTAAAAGTTACGGGTGGTAAAAAGTGAATTTTAAAGGTTAAAAGTAAAAGGTAAGTTAATTTTTGAAAATTAATGATAAAATAATAAATAATAATAAAATAACGCAGAAAAGGCAGTTTTCTGTAAAAGCTTTAGAAAGACAACTTTAAGCGCAGAATCTCATAATTACCTTCATAAAACACTTAGGGAGTGGTAAGAATATATTAGTGAGGCAAAGATACTTAACTAATAACCCCGACCCTACTAAGAACTCCCCAGTTCTTACCCCTTCTCTCTCCCTTCCCCCTTCAGATGGAAGCATGGGTAACCTTCCATAGTTTGCTGACGATCGTTCCCAAAAAGGATTCCGTCCTAGGTAGTCTTCTGAGACTAGGGTGAATCTCGTTTTCTATTTATTTGTATATACTGTGAGACCAGCAAATGTCTGCACCCCGTTTGTACGTGAACTTTAACCTAAATCCTATGTACGAGACTCCTGTTGTGTGGTTATTTGATGAGGTATCAGAGAGACATCATATGGCAATGTCTGATCGTGCAGAGGAGTAACAAATGATGTTCTACCTTTTGATGATGTTCCACCTGACTTGAGTTTTGAAGACTTAGAACGTACTTTCCCTCGCTTTAGTAGTTTAGAGGGACTAGGTGAGTATAGAATCTAGACTAGCCTAGGTGCCAGCTTAGGGACTTCTTGAACAGGTCAGGGCCTGGGATGTTGTATGTATATATATGTATATAGTTCTTATCTAGCTATATCTAGGGGTGTTCTAACTAACAGTCTATACTCTAATAAAGGCTAAATCACCGAATGTTGTCTACTACTTGTGATGTATTTATGTGTGGTTATATATAACTGTTTTACCTGTTATTATTTGTGAATTAATTATAAATGATTATGTTTATTAATTCAAACGTTTTCAAAAAAAAAGTACCTCGCAAACTAACTACGTTTTTAACAACGAATCAGGCTCATATAATAAATAATAGATAATAAATAGGATGACAAATTAGTAGCACTCAGTTTCTGATGTGTCCTAGGCGTACTGAAAATTAAGTCGTTACAACAACTGCAAAGAAACTGGGCATTTCAAGTCAGATTGTCCTAAGTTGAAGAAAGAAGAGAAGCCAAAGAAGGGAAAGAAGAAAGGGCCGATGGCTTCTTTGGAGGACTTAGAAAACGACTCTGAAGATGATGAAGAATCCAAAACCAGGTCTCAACCATGCCTTATGGCAAATCACGTTGAATAGGTAGTCATTCCTAACCCTGACACTGAAGCTCTTCATCTTATGATAGATCATCTTTCTGAAAAAATAAGATGCTTTTTGCTGGATAATGAAGATCTTGAACAAGAAATCACCATTCTTAAAGCAGAAAATGGTTTTCTCAAAGAAAAACTAAGGGAAGCCGAAACTGCTGTAAATCTTGTTGAAGAAAACAAGCAGTTAAAAGCCCAACTTAGGAGCTGTGAAAGTGATCATTCTGTTGTTGCATATGTAAACTGTTTTAAGGAAAATGAAGAGTTGCTTGAATAGGTCAAAAAGCTTAAAGAAGACTTAGCCAAGTTCACTCAAAGTTCTGAAAATCTGAATCAAATCTTGGCTAGTCAAAAACCTCTTTATGATAAAGCTGGCTTGGGCTTATATAAATCTGTTGAGAAACTAATGAGCGGATAATTTATACGCTTTTTGGCATTGTTTTTACACAGTTTTCAGTATAATTTAATTAGTTTTTAGTATATTTTTATTATTTTTTAATTAAAATTCACATTTCTGGACTTTACTATGAGTTTGTGTATTTTTCTGTGATTTCAGGTATTTTCTGGCTGAAATTGAGGGACTTGAGCAAAAAAACAGATTCAGAGGTTGAAGAAGGACTGCAGATGCTGTTGGATTCTGACCTCCCTTCACTCAAAGTGGATTTTCTGGAGCTACAGAACTCCAAATGGCGCGCTCTCAATTGCGTTGGAAAGTAGACATCCAGGACTTTCCGGAAATATATAATAGTCTTCCTTTTGGCTTTGGTTAAGTAATTGGTAACGCTTGAGCTGTCAATAAAGCAGTGATTGAAATTGGGAGTTGCTTCAATAACTCTAGTCTTTCCATAGGAATTGACTAGGACCTTAGGATTAAGCTAATTAATCCACTTGATCTACCTTCATAGTTAGAGGTTAACAAAGTGAGATAAAAAATCCAAATTTCATCACAATTGATAAGGATAGGACCTCCAGTTCTAATACCTTGCCAAGAGTTTATTTTATTATTATTATTTTATTTTACTTGTCATATAACATATTCCCACCTTACTTCCAAAACCCCAATTTACAAACTCATAACCAATAATAAGAACATACCTCCCTGCAATTCCTTGAGAAGACGACCCGAGGTTTAAATACTCGGTTATCAATTTTAAAGGGGTTTGTTACTTGTTACAACCAAAACGTTTGTACGAAGGGATTCCTGTCGGTTTAGAGACTATATCTACAACGCGACTGTTTTTATGAAATTCTTTACTGGCAAAAAAAAATCCTAACGTCAAAATGGCGCCATTGCCGGGAAATTGCAAATGTGTGCCTTATTATTGGTTAATGTAAATATTTTATTTTTGCTTGTTTATTTGTTTTTTTTTTGTTTTTTTTTTTGCTTTTTCTTAAGTTAAGAGGTTATTGGTTTTTATTTTAAAATTTTTATTTTATCTTATCTTATTTCAAAAATCAAATTTCAAAATTCAAATTTAAAAATTTTCAAAATTCAAATTTAAAAAATTCTCAAAATTCAAATTTAAAAAAATTTTCAAATTTCAAATTTTAAAAATTCAAAATTCAAAATTTCAAAATTTAATTTTCAAATTCAAAATTTAAATAACCTTTTAATTTAAATTTGTTTTTATTTTTGTTTTTAATTTTTATTTGCTACTATGAACTCTCACCCCTTTGGCTATGAGTCTGGTTACAATAATGTTGCAGGAAAAAGAAATTACAATGAGAACAGGTATCAAGGTTGGAACAATCAAAGATGGGAGGAGCCACAAGGATTGATCAACCCTCATGGCAACAACCACCTCCAATGGACTATCAATAACCACCACCATATGCCTATGAACCCTTTCCTCAACATGACTTTGGACCACCATACTCACAAGCCCCTTTCCACCATTCACCTCCATATGACCCTAACCCACATCCACCATACCAACCACCTTATGAGCCA
>NC_029789.2:87824507-87826986 GCF_000816755.2 Arachis ipaensis
AATATGGGCTACTGGAGACGGATGGTCAACTTAGAGCTCTTTGTAACATTAAGAGTAAGAGGAAGATGGCCAGCGGTAAGAATTGTCCTGCAAGGTTCATCATGGTTGGAAGCTTTAAGTTTAAACGCAAAGGTTGGTATAAAGCTCAACTGAATGGGTCTAGGAAGCTGTTTGGATGTCTCAGTGAGAATTTCGACTGTTCACCACCCAAGTGGAAAAATGATGATCAACAAGAAGGTGGGTGCAAAGGAAAGGTCTGGGACCCCGGAATTCAATCTAGAAATCAGCACTCTTGGGGCCTTGTCACTTGCTTTAACTTACTTGAAGGCTTTCTGCGCCTAGTTTGGGATCCCGGAGGATACTGGAATTACAAACATTGGTAGAGATTCCTGGATGAATACAAGCATAAGCCACCATAACAAGGAGCTCACCAAATGTCCAACTTAAGGATTCTAACTAAATGTGCTAGGTGGGAGACAACCCACCATGGTATGATCGTTCTTTTTTCCTTTTTATTTAGTTTTTTTATGTTTTCGAGTTTTATTTTATTTTATTTTACTGAACCTGGAGTTTTGTATCACATTCATATTAACATTGCATTTTGCATTTTTCATGCATAAAAAAAAAGAGAAGCACGTACGCGACGCGGCAGCGTCGCTGACGCGTCCGCGTCATGTGGGAAAAATGGCTCCCACGCGACCGCGTCACCCACATTCACAATTCAACTGATAAACATAATTGACTTCCTGACTAAGATTTACAAGATAACCATAGATTGCTTCAAACCAACAATCTCCGTGGGATTCGACCCTTACTCACGTAAGGTATTACTTGGACGACCCAGTGCACTTGCTGGTTAGTGGTACGCGTTATGAAAAGTGTGATTCACAATTCGTGCACCACTGCACTCGCGCCAATCGCACAAATCAAGCCACGCGATCGCGTGACCCACGCGTCCGCGTCACCTGACCTTATCGCGCACCACGTGACCGCGTCACTCACGCGACCGCGACACAAGAGGCGCATAGAATATCCAGATCAGCCAAATTTCTTATCTTTTCTTCTCTAATCCTAATTTTTCTATTTTTTCTTATTCTTTCTTCTTTCTTTCTTACTTTATTTCTTTCCCTTCTCATTCTTCTTCTCTTTTATTTTATTTTATTTAATTTATTTGCATACTTTCATTCATTGCATTTTAATTTTGTGCATATTTTTATTTTCTTTTCTAAAATTATTGGTGTTCAAATGTTCTTTTTCAACTGTTATATCTTTTCTGGTATTATCTTGGTGCTTATGACTTGTTTTGTTCTGATTGGGTAACATTATTTAAATCAATGCTAATCTTTTAAGATACTTGTACTTCTCTTGCATTGATATGAACTTATCTTATCTTGCATTACCCACATTCTCCCCTCATTTGTTGCAAAATCTGCACCACTGGTATGCCATGGCTTCTATTGTTTTCTCACGTACATGTTGAAGCTTCCATGTAAATGAGACCCTTATCATTTGGCATTAACCCAACTATACTTCATTTATTTTCTTATCCCTATATTGGGTTACCTTTCTTCCCTTTTTCTTTCAGGATGGCCACCCGGAAGGGAAGCGGAAGACGTTTATATGAGGAGACAGACAAGTCCATCTGCACAATTTTTAGAGAAAAGCATCAGTTGAAGCCACCCGTCCACTTGCACATCTTAGCATGCACCGAGGACGGTGCAATCTTTAAGTGTGGGGAGGTCGATACCGATCTCCATGGGTTAGTAACTTTCTATTTCAACACCAACGTTTAAATTTTCTTTGTTAAATTAGTTATTTCATTTGCATATTTTTTTGATTTTATGCATTTAGCTACTACTTGGTTGAGAAATAATAAGTTTCTTTTTAAGATCCTATTTTTTGAAAAATTTCACTAATTTAAAATCAAAAATTTTTGTTAAATTTGTTTGGAAGTTGTATTTGGAACATGAATTATAACTAAAGAACATACAACCTGTGAGATTTGAGATTATTTATATGGTTACATTATTTAACCATAAATATTTTATTCTTGTGTGTTTACTTCTCTATAATTGTGATCCTTACTTTGTTTCAGTCTATATGTCCAATATTTAGTGTATTTACATGCTTGCATATGATTGAGGCCATTATTTGATTTTAGCTCACTTATCCTAAATAAGTCTACCCTTTAAATCACCCTTGTCAGCCACCTTGAGCCTTTTAATCCCCATTTATTCTGTATTTTACCACATCACTAGCCTTAAGTAGAAAAATAATTAAATATCGTAATTGAATCTTTGGTTAGCTTAAGATAGGGATTGTGTAACAATTAAGTGTGGGGAAACTGTGGGAACATGGGTTAATAAGGGAATGTATCATGTTTCTAATTTATTTGAATATTGGAAATTTGGGAACCTACTCATGAAAAACCAAAATAGAAAAAAATGGAGAATCCATGTGCATTGATAAGTTATGTTTG
>NC_029789.2:87827053-87842699 GCF_000816755.2 Arachis ipaensis
GCATAAGGAGGTTCAATGGGATCTCTATGGTCTCTAGATGAGCCTCAGAGTCCTTTGGTTCCTCAGAGGGAAGCTCCTTATCGGTCATTGGACGTCCCAGGAGGTCTTCCTCCTTGGGATTCACGTCCTCTCCTCTCCTCACAGGTTCGGCCGGATGCCTTGATATGTGTGTTAAGTATTTTCAGAGATTACAGGGCAGGAATGGCTCAGAGGATGGAAAGGAAGCATGCAAAAGTGGAAGGAATACAAGAAGTTGGAGAAATTGCTAAGCTGTCCAGCCTGACCTCTTCGCACTCAAATAGCTATAACTTTAGCTACAGAGGTCCAAACGACGCGGTTTCGGTTGCGTTGGAAAGCTAACGTCCGGGGATTTAATTTGATATATAATATGCCATAGTTGCCCTGACGCTAGACGACGCGACCGCGTGCTCCATGCTGCCGCGTCGCAGTGACGAAAATCAACGTGTTTGAATTTTTCTCCAGCGATTTCTGGGCTATTTTCGACCCAGTTCTAGGCCCAGAAAACACAGATTAGAGGCTATAAAGTGGGGGAATGCATCCATTCATGGGAAGGTTTTCACAATTCACAATTTTATGAGTAGATGTAGTTTTTAGAGAGAGAGGTTCTCTCCTCTCTCTTAGGATTAGGATTTAGGGTTTCTCCTAGTTTTAGGAGTGGCTCTCAATCCCAGGTTCTTTATTATTATTTATTTTCTCAATTCAATTTATGAACATCTATGCCAGATTTAATTTCCTTTGTTAATGCAATTTGAGGTATTTTCAGATTTAATTTTGCTTTGCTGTATTTATATTGATGCTTTTTAATTTAGATATTTTCTTCCTTTTGGCTTTGGTTAAGTAATTGGTAACGCTTGAGCTGTCAATAAAGTAGTGATTGAAATTGGGAGTTGCTCCAATAACTCTAGTCTTTCCATAGGAATTGACTAGGACCTGAGGATTAAGCTAATTAATCCACTTGATCTACCTTCATAGTTAGAGGTTAACAAAGTGAGATAAAAAATCCAAATTTCATCACAATTGATAAGGATAGGACCTCCAGTTCTAATACCTTGCCAAGAGTTTATTTTATTATTATTATTTTATTTTACTTGTCATATAACATATTCCCACCTTTCTTCCAAAACCCCAATTTACAAACTCATAACCAATAATAAGAACATACCTCCCTGCAATTCCTTGAGAAGACGACCCGAGGTTTAAATACTCGGTTATCAATTTTAAAGGGGTTTGTTACTTGTGACAACCAAAATGTTTGTACGAAGGGATTTCTGTCGGTTTAGAGACTATATCTACAACGCGACTGTTTTTATGAAATTCTTTACTGGCAAAAAAAAATCCTAACGTCAGTCATGCCTGGACCTTCATCACTTATGTATTTTCAACGGTAGGGTTTCTACACACCATAGATTAAGGTGTGGAACTCTGCTGTTCCTCATGAATTAATGCAAATACTATTGTTTTTCTATTCAATTCAAGCTTATTCCTATTCTAAGATATCCATTCGCACCCAAGAACATGATGAATGTGATGATTATGTGACGCTCATCATCATTCTCACTTATGAACGCGTGCCTGACAAACACTTCCGTTTTACATGCAAATAAGCTAGAATGAATATCTCTTAGATATCTAATACAGAGGACCGAATCCGAGATATTAGAATCTTCGTGGTATAAGTTAGAACCCATGGACGGCCATTCCTGAGATCTGAAAAGTCTAAACCTTGTCTATGGTATTCCGAGTAGGATCTGGGAAGGGATGGCTGTGACGAGCTTCAAACTCGCAAGTGCTGGGCATAGTGACAGACACAAAAGAATAGTAAATCCTATTCTAGTATGATCGAGAACCGACAGATGATTAGCCATGCAGTGACAGCGCATTGGACCATTTTCACAGAGAGGATGGGATGTAGCCATTGACAACGGTGATGCCCTACATAAAGCTTGCCATGGAAAGGAGTAGGAATGATTGGATGAAGACAGCAGGAAAGCAGAGGTTCAGGAGGATCGAAAGCATCTCTATACCCTTATCTGAAATTCTCACCAATAAATTACATAAGTATCTCTATCCCAGTTTATATTTTATTTACGTTTTTATTATCAATTCACCATAACCATTTGAATTCGCCTGACTGAGATTTACAAGGTGAACATAGCTTGCTTCAGGCCGACAATCTCCGTAGGATCGACCCTTACTCACGTAAGGTTTATTACTTGGACGACCCAGTGCACTTGCTAGTTAGTTGTGCGAAGTTGTGATAAAGGGTTGAGATTACAATTGTGCGTACAAAGTTGTTGGCGCCATTGATGATCACAATTTCATGCACCAAGTTTTTGGCGCCGTTGCCGGGGATTGTTCGAGTTTGGACAACTGACGGTTCATCTTGTTACTCAGATTAGGTAATTATATTTTAATTTTAAGCTTTTATTTCTTATTTTCGAAAAATACAAAAAAAAAATTTCTTCTTTTTTGTTCTTCCCAAAATAATTTTCGAAAAAAATCCAAGAAAAAAATTAATAAAATCATAAAATCAAAAATAATTTTATGTTTCTTGTTTGAGTCTTGTATCAATTTTTAAGTTTGGTGTCAATTGCATCCTTTTATTTTTCTTAAAAATGTTTCGAAAACACATGCATTGAGTTTCTTTCTTGTTCTTCATGATCTTCAAGTTGTTCTTGATAAGTCTTCTTGTTTGATCTTTAAAATTTTTTGTTTTGTGTCTTTTCTTGTTTTTCATATGCATTCTTGAATTCTTAGTGTCTAAATATTAAAAATTTCTATGTTTGGTGTCTTGCATGTTTTCTTTTATTAAAATTTTTTTCAAAAACACATACTTGATGTTCATCATATCTTCAAAGTGCTCTTGGTGTTCATCTTTGCATTCAAAGTGTTCTTGCATGTCTCCTTTGTTTTGATCCAAATTTTTCATGCATTGAGTCTTTTTGATGTTTTTCTCTTTCCTTGTTAAAATTCAAAATTCAAAAAAAAAATATCTTTCCCTTATTTTCTCATAAATTTTCGAAATTTTGAGTTGACTTTTTCAAAACTTTCTAAAATTTAGTTGTTTCTTATGAGTCAAATCAAATTTTCAATTTAAAAAAATTCTATCTTTTTCAAATCTTTTTCAAAAATCAAATCTTTTTCATTTTTTTTCTTCCATATTTTCGAAAACTTTATGATTGATTTTCAAAATCTTTTTCTTATTTCTAATTCATATTTTCGACATTAATGCTAACAATTAATGTGATTGATTCAAAATTTTTAAGTTTTTTACTTGCCTAATAAGAAAGGTTCAATCTTTAAACTCTAGAATCATATCTTTTTAGTTTCTTGTTAGTCAAGTAATCAACTTTGTTTTCAAAATCAAATCTTTTTAAATTTCTTTTTCAAATCTTTTTCAAAACAAGTTTCAATCACATATTTTTCAAAATCAATTTCAAAATCTTTTCTAACTACTTTTCTAACTTCCTATCTTTTCAAAAATTTGATTTTCAAATCTTTTTCAATTAACCACTTTACTTTTTGTTTGATTCTTATCTTTTTCAAAACTACCTAACTAATTCTCTCTCTAATTTTCGAAAATCACCTTCCTCCTTTTTCAAAATTTCATTTTAATTACTTAATTGTTTTAATTTTAATTTAATTTGATTTCAATTTTTATTTTCGAAATTTAACTTTAAATTTTATTTTTATTTTAATTAATTTTCGAAATTCCCTTTCTCTCATCTCCTTCTATTTATTTATTCATCTACTAACACTTCTCTTCCATCCAAAATTCGAACCCCATCTTCATCTCTGTGTTCGAGTTTTTCTCTTCTCCTTCCTACATTCTTCTCTTCTTATACTCATATAAGGAATCTCTATACTGTGACATAGAGGATTCCATATTTTCTTTGTTATTCCCTTCTTTGTCATGTGAGCAAGAACAAGGATAAGAACATTCTTGTTGAAGCTGATCCTAAACCTGAAAGGACTCTGAAGAGGAAGCTAAGGGAAACCAAAGCACAACTCTCTGGAGAAAATCTGACAGAAAATTTCGAAAAAGAAGGAAACATGGCCAAAAATAATAACAATGCAATGAAGATGCTTGGTGACTTTACTGGACCAAATTCCAATTTACATGGAAGAAGCATCTCAATCCCTGCCATTGGAGCAAACAATTTTGAGCTTAAACCTCAATTAGTTTCTCTGATCCTAGCCACAGCAAGAGCTGTGATTGATGTGGACAGAGGAGAATTGATCCTTCAACTGAATGAGGACAACCTTGTGTTTAACACTTGATGAGCGGATAATTTATACGCTTTTTGGCATTGTTTTTAGTATATTTTTAGTATATTTTAGTTAGTTTTTATTATATTTTTATTAGTTTTTAAATAAAAATCACAATTCCGGACTTTACTATGAGTTTGTGTGTTTTTCTGTGATTTCAGGTATTTTCTGGCCGAAATTGAGGGACCTAAACGAAAATCTGATTCAGAGGCTGAAAAAGGACTGCAGATGCTGTTGGATTCTGACCTCCCTGCACTCAAAGTGGATTTTCTGGAGCTACAGAAGCCCAATTGGCACGCTCTCAATTGCGTTGGAAGGTAGACATCCTGGGCTTTCCAGCAATATATAATAGTCCATACTTTGCCCGAGATTTGGTGGCCCAAACAGGCGTTCCAATTCAACTCAAGAATTCTGGCGTTTAACTCCAAAACTGGCACAAAAGCTGGAGTTAAACGCCCAAACCAGCACAAAAGCTGGCGTTTAACTCCAAGAAAAGTTTCTACATATAGAAGCTTCAATGCTCAGCCCAAACACACACCAAGTGGGCCCGGAAGAAGGTTTCTGCATTAATTACTAATTTCTGTAAACCCTAGGCTACTAGTTCTCTATAAATAGGACCTTTTACTATTGTATTTTCAGTACTCACGTAAGGTATTACTTGGACGACCCAGTGCACTTGCTGGTTAGTTGTGCGGAATTGTGATAAAGTGTGATTCACGTTTAAGAGCTCCAAGTCCTTTGGAGCCGTTGTTGATGATCACAATTTTGCATACCAACACTCAAGGATCTCCTTCTGTAACCATGGAGAGGAAGCATGAAGAGCTTCTCTTACTGCAGAATCAACCAAAGCCCCCACAGTCAAACTCTAAGTTTGGTGTTGAACCCCCACATTCAAACTCTAAGTTTGGTGTTGGGAGGCTCCAACAATGCTCTGAATATCTATGAGGCTCCATGAGAGCTCACTGTCAAGCTATTGACATTAAAGAAGCGCTTATTGGGAGGCAACCCAATGTTATTTAATTATATTTATTTATTTTCTATTGTTATTTTATGTTTTCTCTAGGTTGATGATCATGTGAAGTCACAAAAACTACTGAAAAATCAAAAACAGAATGAAAAATAGGATGAAAAATAGCACACCCTGGAGGAGAGCAATCTGGCATTTAAACGCCAGAAACAAGCATCTGTCTGGCGTTTAACGCCAGAAACAGGCACCAAGCTGGTGTTTAACGCCAGAAACAAGCATCTACCTGGCGTTAAACGCCAGAAATAAGCAACAATTAGGCATTTAACGCCAGAAACAGGCAGCAGTCTGGCGTTAAACGCCAGGATTGCATGTATAGGGCGTTTTACACGTCTAAAAGGTGCAGGGATAGAAAATCCTTGACACCTCAGGATCTGTGGATCCCACAGGATCACCACAGGATCTGTTGACCCCACAGGAACCCCACCTACCTTTCTTCTCTCCTCTTCATAACTTTTCATAACACTCTTCCCCAAATACCCCTCACCAATCAACTCAATCATCTTCCCCATCACCTCTTCACCACTCACATCCATCCTCTCTTCCCCAAAAACCCCACCTACCTTCAAATTCAAAATAATTTCCCTCCCAAAACCAACCCTAATGGCCAAAACTTCACCCTCCCCCCACTCCTATATAAACCCCTCATTCATTCTTCATTTTCACCCAACACAACCCTAACTTCACCCCTTGGCCAAAAACACCTCTCTCTCTCTCTCCTCCATTTCTCTTCTTCTCCTCTTTCCTTCATTCTTCTTTTTTTCGGGGACGAGCAAACATTTTTAAGTGTCTATGCCTAAAAGTTATGAATGTCCTATGAATCCATCACCTCTCTTAAATGAAAAATGTTTTAATTACAAAAGAACAAGAAGTACATGGTTTCGAATTCATCCTTGAAACTAGTTTAATTATTTTTTTTGATGTGGTGACAATACTTTTTGTTTTCTGAATGAATGCTTGAACAGTGCATGTCTTTTGAAATTGTTGTTTATGAATGTTAAATATGTTGGCTCTTCAAGAATAAGAAAAAAGGAGAAATGTTATTTGATGATCTGAAAAATCATAAAAATGATTCTTGAAGCAAGAAAAAGCAGTGAATACAAAAGCTTGCGAAAAAAAAAGAAAATGGCAAAAAAAATAGAAAGAAAAAGAAAAGCAAGCAGAAAAAGCCAAAAGCTCTTAAAACCAAAAGGCAAGAGCAAAAAGCTAATAGCCCTTAAAACCAAAAGGCAAGGGTAAAATAAAAAGGATCCAAGGCTTTGAGCATCAGTGGATAGGAGGGCCTAAAGGAATAAACTCCTGGCCTAAGCGGCTAAAGAAAGCTGTCCCTAACCATGTGCTTGTGGCATGAAGGTGTCAAGTGAAAACTTGAGACTGAGCGGTTAAAGTCAAGGTCCAAAGAAAAAAAAAAAAAAGAGTGTGCTTAAGAACCCTGGACACCTCTAATTGGGGACTTTAGCAAAGCTGAGTCACAATCTAAAAAGGTTCACCCAATTATGTGTTTGTGGCATTTATGTATCCGGTGGTAATACTGGAAAACAAAGTGCTTAGGGCCACGGCCAAGACTCATAAAGTAGCCGTGTTCAAGAATCAACATACTGAACTAGGAGAATCAGTAACACTATCTGAACTCTGAGTTCCTATAGATGCCAATCATTCTGAACTTCAATGGATGAAGTGAGATGCCAAAACTATTCAAGAGGCAAAAAGCTACAAGTCCCGCTCATCTGATTGGAGCTAAGTTTCATTGATATTTTGGAATTTATAGTATATTCTCTTCTTTTTATCCTATTTGATTTTCAGTTGCTTGGGGACAAGCAACAATTTAAGTTTGGTGTTATGATGAGCGGATAATTTATACGCTTTTTGGCATTATTTTTACACAGTTTTCAGTATAATTTAATTATTTTTAGTATATTTTTATTAGTTTTTAATTAAAATTCACATTTCTGGACTTTACTACGAGTTTGTGTGTTTTTCTGTGATTTCAGGTATTTTCAGGCTGAAATTGAAGGACTTGAGCAAAAAAACAGATTCAGAGGTTGAAGAAGGACTGCAGATGCTGTTGGATTCTGACCTCCCTGTACTCAAAGTGGATTTTATTGAGCTACAAAACTCCAAATGGAGCGCTCTCAATTGCGTTGGAAATTAGACATCCAGGGCTTTCCATCAATATATAATAGTTCATACTTTTCCCGAGTTTAGATGACGCAAACAGGCGTTCAACGCCAGTTCCATGCTGCATTCTGGAGTTAAACGCCAGAAACAGGTTGCAAAGTGGAGTTAAACGCCAGAAACAGGTTACAAACTAGCGTTCAACTCCAAGAGAAGCCTCTACACGTGTAAAGCTCAATTCTCAGCCCAAGCACACACCAAGTGGGCCCCAGAAGTGGATTTCTGCATCATTTACTCATTTCTGTAAACCCTAGTAACTAGTTTAGTATAAATAGGAATTTTTACTTTTGTATTTACATCTTCGGATCAGATCTTTGATATGTTTTATGCTATCTTAGAATTTTATGGGGGCTGGCCATTTGGTCATGCCTAGACCTTCATCACTAGAACTCAAAGTTTGGGAGGTAAATATTATGGTCTAGTGGTAGTGGATGATTACTCTAGATTTGGTTGGGTACTTTTTCTTGCTCATAAAAATGATGCTTTCCATGCTTTCTCCACCCTTTGCGAAAAAATTCAGAATGAAAAAGATTTAAAAATTGCCCATTTGAGAAGTGATCATGGAAGAGAATTTGAAATCCAAGACTTTGAAAAATTTTGTGATGACTTTGGAATTGCTTATAACTTTTCATGCCCTAGAACCCCTCAACAAAATGGGGGTGCTTGAGAGAAGGAATAGAAGCCTTCAAGAAATGACTAGGTCCATGCTTTGTGAGAATGCGATTCCAAAATTTCTATGGGCTGAAATGAGTTTAATGGGAGAGCTAACTTTCTTTCTTGGCCTCCAAATTAAACAAACTCCTAGTGGCACTTTCATTCACCAAGGAAAGTATGCAAAACAACTTATCAAAAATTTGGCCTAGAAAGTTCCAAACCAATGGGAACAATAATGCATCCAAACACTGAACTTGAAAAGGGTGATGATGGCAAAAATGTAGATGAAACAAGGTATAGAGGAATGATAGGTTCACTCCTATACCTTACCTCCTCTAGACCGGATATTGTTCAAAGTGTGGGTCTATGTTCAAGATTTCAATATCATCCAAAAGAATCCCATCATTCAGCCGTTAAGCGCATCATTAGATACATTAAGGAAATTAGTGATTATGGCTTGTGGTATTCAAAATCTGATGATTTTTGTGCAGTAGGATTTTGTGATGCAGATTACGTGGGAGATAGGGTGGATAGAAGGAGCACATCCGGCATGTGTTGCTTCCTTGGAAGCTCACTCAACATGTGGTCAAGAAAAAAAAAGCCACAATGGCTCTATCCACGGCTGAAGCTGAATATATTTCTGCATCTGCATGTTGTTCACAACTAATTTGGTTAAGAACGTAGTTGAAAGATTACAAATTAAAGATCAATAATATACCCTTATTTTGTGATAATATGAGTGCTATAAACATTTCTAAAAATCCTGTTCTGCACTCAAGAATAAAGCACATTGAAATCAAATATCACTTTATTAGAGAACATGTGCAAAAAGGTACTATTGATATTCAATTTGTAAAATATGAAGACCAACTTGCTAACATTTTTACAAAACCCCTCTGTGAAGACAGATTCTGCACTTTGAGAAAAAGTTTGGGAATGATCAATTTATGCTCTGTTGATAACTTGTGAAATTTTTTACTCTGGTCAGTTTCGTCTCATAGGAAAGCAGGAGATAAAAATCAGGATGTGTTGAAAGGGCTATGATCAAGGGGGAGACTGCGCAGACATTAATTCTTTTGGGCCCCACCAATCTTCTTTGACCCCACTCTGACCGTTTTGTTAGTTCCTCTTTGTGTAAATCACAATTCCTTTTTGTTGTCTCATCAAATCTTGTTGGAAGAGGTTATTGTCAAATAAAATCTTTTCCCTCTTCACATCCCTTGATTCTAGGAACCAAATTTTCAGTTTTAAGTTCAAATAAAAGGAAACTTCCCTTGGTTAATAACCGCTCATTAATGGGTATTAACTCCCTCCAATTCTCTTTCCACTCAACATTTAATGCATTCCTAACGTCCCACATCTCTCCACTCAATTCGATTCTCTCTTCACCTTCCCCCTTTCCACTTCTCCATTTTTATTATCATGAAAAAGAAAACTGCTCCAAGAAAAAGTGAACGAATCCTTCTCTCCCAAAAACCTTCCACTCCTCAAACCCATACTCATATACACATTCATTTCACTTCTTCATCCTCTCCCTCACCATCATCCAAGCAAATGGACACCATGAGGAGAAAGGTGATAGCAACTAAGACTTCCTCAAGGAAACAGAAGGAACCCTTGGTTGAAGAAGAAGAGGAGTCCCACACTTCACCGCCTCCATCACCGCCGCCATCACCGCCGAAGAAGACCACCCCTGGACGCAGTTCACAGAAGACCAAAAGCTTTATGTTACACAACACGAGGGAACCAGCCAACTTGGAATCATTGAAATTCAAAAATAAGTGCAACAACCCTCATTCACACTATGATCCAGCCAGATTTAATTCGTGTGCCTCCTATGAGTTCCACAAGGAAGTATTGGAGAAACGCCACCTATGTGCCACATACCTAGTGAATCTGGACTCACTCACAGCCAAAGGAATCAACTTTTTCCCTCTGTTTGAGAATCTGAAATGGACTTCTCTGCTCCATATTCAGAAACATGTTTACCCTGGATTGGTACGAGAATTTTATGCTAATATGAGATTGATCGATGGTACCATCCATTCCTACGTAAAGAGGGTCTACATGACTCTGAACTCGGAGACCATCAGCAATGCCCTAGGCTACACAGATGAAGGACCAAGAGCGTACATGACTGAAAAATGGGACTCTCAGGTTGGGGTTACATACAAGCTTGCCCTTCGACAAATCTGTGAGAACTTGTCTAGCTTGGATGGCACCATCCCCACTCACAAAGCCCTTGGTCCAACAAACTCACTGCTGCATAGAATTATCACTCATATTCTAACTCCTAAAAGTGGTTCACATAACAAAGTAACTGTTTCTGACTCTCTTGTACTTTTTGCTATTGTTACTTCCCCTCCTATCTCATTTGGATACCTTATGATAAGGCACATGTGGGAATCTGTTAATAGTACCAAAAAGGCAAATCTGCCTTATGGCATGTTTCTCACCAGTATTTTTGAATATTTTAAAGTTGATCTAAAAAATGAAGCTGTAGAGAATAAGGTCTCAATGATTAAAGAAGGAGGAGTTATGAAGGGCACCAAAGGGAAGAAGTCAGCACCTTCGGACAGTGAGTTTGAGAGTCGGCCTGAGTCTTCCAAGACAAAAGAATCAATCAAAGAAATCCTCACTGAATTCTCCAACATGTCGGAGCTAATGGTACAATCCTATAAGGCAGCCCGCAAGCAAGCCTATGAAAATGAGAGGGTGTGGATGAGGTACAAAGATAGGGTAGGTCTAATGTTGCAGAATTTTGAGCAAGAGATGGGTGCTGCTAGTGACGAGGAGGCAGATGGCTCTGAGTTCAATTTATCTGATGACCGATCACTGTGTTTCTCTTTTGTTGATATTTGGCTTGTTTCGGCTCAATCTGATACTGTAGTAGTATGCTTTGATACTTTAGACCCATGACACTGTGATACACTCTTGACATTTTGGTTATATTTTGGATATTTTGTTTCCAATGTATTTTTTTTGCAGGTGTCCCTTGATGCCAAAAGCGGGAGAAATGGATGAAAATTGAAATTGAGAGAAAATAGGGGATGAAATCCTTGTGGATTTATGATCACCCTTGTTTTAATTATTTGCTGTTTTGTTGGTGTGATATGCTTAATAATTGTGATGCATTTGTTTTATAGATATGCCTGCTGGATTTTGGATTAGAAATATGCATTTGATTTATTTTGAGGATGCAATTGATTTACCTTGGTGAATATGTTTGTTACTCTGGAATTAGGAATATACATTTGATCTACCTTGGTAAATATGCTTACTGAATACTTTATTTTTGGCATTTCCTTTAAGCTGTGATATGAAAATAAATTTTGATAATTGCTATGATTTGAGATGATCACGCTTGATCAAAAATATTTTTCTTGCTCTGATTTTTTTGCTCTAATATACTGATTGGGAAAATATCTTCGAATAGATTGAATAGCAATTTCTTGAAAAACCAAAAATATTTTTGGTTTATATGTACTCAATTGCATTGTGTGTGTTTGAGCAGAAAATCAATTCATGAAAACAAATGAGTTTTATTTATCACTCCAATTCTGCTCATAAATCAAGTCATTCAACATCCTACATATAATATGTTGAATAACGTTGTTGCCTTAGGCTTGATACAAACTGTTACAGGTATAAAGCTTTCCTTGGTAAAATAGCATACATTAAGGGGGAGCCATGTAACAATTGGAAAGGAAGGAATCCAAGTATTCAAAAAGGGAGTACTCTAATTTCTGATCTCTTTCCATTTCAATTTTTAATAATGTTTGTCATCAAGGGGGAGATTGATGAGTTTGAAAAACTCTAATTGAAATTAGTGATGATCAAATATTATTAATGTGATTATTTGTAAAATTATTAATTCATATATGCTAATTAAAATAATTTTTGCTATGCAGGTTTTTGTTTGGGCCAAAAAAAAAAGAAAATAAAACAAGCCCATTAAAATATTTTCAACATTGATACAATATTTATTGTGGCTAAAACAATGATTTGCTAGTTGGGCCAGTAAAACAGATTTGAAGCCCAACAAGGTGGCTGGTCCGAAATTAAAAGGGAATTGGGGCACTATGATTAACTTGTTCTTTTAATATATGATGAAACCCAATTTCTTTGATACTTTGCTGCATGTTTCCACGGACACCACCCTTTCTCTCAATGGATTTCAAAATTTAATTTGCTAACATTGGAAACATAAATGAGAGAGAGAAATTGATTTGATTGCTTTAACGACTCTACACGCTACTCAGCAAAGGGAAGTGGGAAACTTGAATTCACTTTTATTCTCTCTCTTTGTTACATTGATTATTGCTCAAATCCATTGAATATTTTCTTTCTTCTCTCTACTCTTTCTTCTCTTTCGGTCATTTCAACAGAGAAAGCATGGAAGCTAAAGCTAGCTACCAAAGAGATGAAGATGCAAGCAACAAGACCATTGTAATGATGGCAAGAAAAAAAAATATAAAGTATGTTGTGGCTGAGATTCTCATCACTTATGGTAAGATTTGGTGAAGAGATCACAGCTTCTCCATACCAAAAATGGATGAAGAAGAATTCGGTCAGTAAAGGAAGATTCTTGGAGGGATGGCTTGTCTTTGATTTTGCTCAACCACCACAGGAGGTAGCTATAGTGGCTACGTGATGGAGGAGGCAGAACTTGGAGCAGATGAAGCTGTCATCATCATAACTCATCAAGGGCTAGGAATCCATCTTGGAGAATAAGGCAAGATGGAGGGCTCGAATTGATGAAGATTGGTGACTAAGGAAGGACTAGAGGTAATTGCATGTTGGGTTTTGTATTTAGTTATCTCTTCTCTCACTCTGGGCGAATCGGTTTGCATGAAAAAGAAGAAGATTAGCTTGGTTTTTTGGTTTCAATCGTGGAGTCTTCTCCCTATATATAAGGGTGAACAGCCAGGGCTTGAAGCAAGGAGTGAGAGTGCAAGGCACAGAATTCTCATAGCTACCTAAGCTAACAGAAGTTCTTCTCCTTCAATGTTTCTCATTTTGTAATTTTTCTGTTTAATTTTGTCTGTCTTGTGTCTCATGGAAAAAGGCAAACAGTGAGGTTTGTAAGAAAAAGCCATAGAGCAGAAAAAGGCAGAGAATGCAAAATTAAAAGAAAAATCCATAGATGTCCTTAGAGTTCCTTTGTACATTTGTGTTGTATTTCATGATTCTGTGGGAATTCTCTTGCAAGTTGGGTTAGCACTTAGCAGTTGAAAGCTTGGCTGTGACCAAGTCAAGTTCAGGATTAGGGATTAGATTCTGGACTTGCCCCGGATAGGAAGGGTAGTTCCTAGGGAGAATTGGTGTTTGTAATCAAGAATGATTATAGTGAAATTCCATCATTGTTGTGATGGAGACTGGATATAGGCTGCCTTGCACCTTGCAGCTGAACCAGGATATATCTTGGTGTAAATTTTTCTCTCTTCTACTCCATTCCTATTTCTGCTGCCTAGGAGATAAAACTGAAAAAATATCTCGTGCTGGGTGACGAGACAAGAAAAAGTCTCATGGCTAGGTACAAGACAAACATCAAAAAGTCTCCAGAAGTTGTTTTAAAGACCAGCAAGAGTTATTAAGTGAAAACTGGGCTAAGATTCAACCTCCCCTTCTCTTAGTAACTGTAAACCATCAATGGTCTACATGTTCTTTGGTGGAGAAATTCTCATGCATCCAAAGTGGTTTTGGATTACTTTCTTTCTTGCCTCTTGAAGTGGTTTGTCTTCCTTTTGGATCCATGAGATTAGTTTGTTTTAGCTTAGGGATCACAGAAATCACACCAAACTTAGAGATTTGCTTGCCCTCAAGCAAAAATAAAAAGAAAGAAGATGAATAGATGGAGAGAAAAATTCGAATGATGGGTGAAAAGGGGTTGGCCGAATGTGTATTTAAAGGGGAGGGAGGGATGGGTTTTGAATTTTTGAAAAAGATAAGATGAAAGGTATGATTGATAAAAGATAAACATGATAAGAAAAAGATAAAAATTTAAAAATTTAAAAGATATGACAAAGATAGGAGGAAGTTAAATTTGAAATGTTGTTAATGTATCTAATATAATATGAAGCAATTTAAAAAGATTTGGAAAGAACTTAAAAAGATAAATGAGTTTTAAAAACGTTTTGGGAAAGAATTGAAAAGAATTGAAAAAGAATTAAAAAGAATTTAAAATATTAATAATTTTTGGAAATAGAAATTAAAAATTTAATGTTTGAAATGTTTTGATGCAGAAAATTTTGAATTAAAACATGAAAATTCGAAAAAAATTGAATTGAAAACGAAATTACCTCCCCCTTGCTGTTCTGGTGTTAAACGCCCATAATGATAGCCATTCTGGCGTTTAACGCCCATCTGGTAGCCATTTTGGGCGTTTAATGCCCAGCCAGGTACCCTGGCTGGCGTTAAACGCCAGAAATCCTTTGTTACTGGGCTTTTTTCTGAACGCCTAGGATGCTGCTGTTTCTGGCGTTAAACACCCAGAATGCTGCCCATTCTGGCGTTTAACGCCCAGAATGATACCTTTAGTGGTGTTAAATGCCCAGAATGATAGCCATTCTGGCGTTTAACGCCTAAAATGCCTCTTTACGGGCGTTTTAACGCCAATGAGCTCTTTTTCTCTGTGATTCCTCTGCTTTATGTTATGAACCTCCATTTCAATGACTTGTTCACTGAAAAGCATTAACGAACATGAATAACAAAAGTAAATAGACTTATATAATTGTTATAAACATCTAATTTTTTATAATGGCTGGGTTGCCTCCCAGCAAGCGCTTCTTTACTGTCTTTAGCTGGACTTTACTGAGCTTTTAATTTAGTCTCAGTTTTGAGCACTCTTGCTTAACATTGCCTTCAAGATAATGTTTGACTCTTTGTCCATTAACAATAAACTTTTTGTCAGAGTCAATATCCTGAAGCTCTACATATCTATATGGTGACACATTTGTAATCACATATGGTCCCTTCCACCGGGATTTTAATTTCCCAGGGAACAATCTGAGCCTAGAGTTAAACAGCAGAACCTTCTGTCCTGGCTCAAAGACTCTAGATGACAGCTTTCTGTCATGCCACCTTTTCGCTTTCTCCTTGTAAATTTTAGCATTTTCGAAAGCATTGAGTCTGAACTCCTCCAGCTCATTCAATTGGAGTAATCTTTTCTCTCCAGCTACCTTAGCATCAAGGTTTAGGAACCTGGTTGCCCAGTAGGCCTTGTGTTCCAGTTCTACTGGCAGATGACAGGCTTTTCTATACACAAGCTGGTATGGAGAGGTCCCTATAGGAGTCTTGAATGCGGTTCTATATGCCCATAGAGCATCATCCAGACTTCTTGTCCAATCCCTTCTATGGGTACTTACAGTCCGTTCCAGGATTCATTTTAGTTCTCTATTCGAGACTTCAGCCTGCCCATTTGTCTGTGGATGATATGGAGTTGCCACTTTGTGGTTAATTTTCTATCGGATCAGAGCAGAGTCAAGCTGTTTCAGGAATGAG
>NC_029789.2:87842772-87847500 GCF_000816755.2 Arachis ipaensis
TGTACTTCTGGAGGAACTTCATCACTGTCTTTGTATCATTAGTGGGTGTTGCAATTGCCTCTATCCATTTAGATACATAGTCTATTACCACCAGAATATAAGTGTTTGAATATGATGGTGGGAAAGGCCCATGAAGTCAATACCCCATATATCAAACAACTTAATCTCTAAGATCCCTTGCTGAGGCATGGCATATCCGTGAGGCAGATTACCAACTCTCTGGCAAATGTCACATTTACGTACAAACTCTCGACAGTCTCTATATAGAGTAGGCTAGTAGAAGCCACATTGGAGAACCTTTGTGGCTGTTCGCTCACCTCCGAAATGTCCTCCATATTGTGATCCATGGCAATGCCATAGGATCTTCTGTGCCTCTTCTCTAGGCACACATCTACGGATTATTCCGTCTGCACGTCTCTTAAAGAGATATGGTTCATTCCACAAGTAGTACATCAGTAAACCAATTTTTTTGTTTGCTACCTACTGTACTCTTTGGGTATGAATCTCACAGCTTTATAGTTCGCAATATTTGTAAACCACGGTACTTCCTGAATGGCAAAGAGTTTCTCATCCGAAAAAGTTTCAGAGATCTCAGTAAGAGGGAAGGACGCTCCTGCTACTGGTTCTATCCGGGACAGGTGATCAGCTACTTGGTTCTCTGTCCCTTTTCTATCTCTTATTTCTATATCAAACTCTTGCAGAAGCAACACCCATCTTATGAGTCTGGGTTTTGAATCCTGCTGTGTGAGGAGATATTTTAGAGCAGCATGGTCAGTGTGCACAATCACTTTTGATCCTACTTAATAAGATCTGAACTTGTCAATGGCATAAACCACTGCAAGCAACTCCTTTTCTGTGGTTGTGTAATTTTTCTGCGCGTCATTTAAAACACGGCTAGCATAATAAATGACATGCAGAAGCTTTTCATGCCTCTGTCCTAATACTGCACCAATGGCATGGTCACTGGCATCACACATTAATTCGAATGGTAATGTCTAGTCTAGTGTAGAAATGACTGGTGTTGTGACCAGCTTAGCTTTCAGAGTCTCAATGGCCTGCAAACACTCTGTGTCAAAGACAAATGGTGTATCAGCGGCTAGCAGATTGCTCAGAGGTTTTGCAATTTTTGAAAAATCCTTTATAAACCTCCTATAGAATCCTGCATGCCCCAGAAAGCTTATGATTTACTTAACATTGGCAAGTAGTGGTAATTTTTCAATTACCTCTACCTTAGCTTGATCCACCTCTATTCCCTTGTTCGAAATTTTGTGCCCAAGGACAATTCCTTCAGTCACCATAAAGTGACATTTCTCCCAGTTTAAAACCAGGTTAGTCTCTTGGCACCTTTTCAAAACAAGTGCTAGATGGTCAAGACAGGAGCTGAATGAGTCTCCAAATACTGAGAAGTCATCCATGAAGACTTCCAGAAATTTCTCTACCATATCAGAGAAGATAGAGAGCATGCACCTCTGAAAGGTTGCAGATGCATTGCACAGACCAAATGGCATCCTTCTGTAGGCAAATACTCCAGATGGACATGTGAATGCTATTTTCTCTTGGTCCTGAGGATCTACTATAATTTGGTTGTAACTTGAATAGCCATCCAAAAAGTAGTAGTATACATGACCTGCTAGTCTCTCTAGCATCTGGTCTATGAATGGTAAAGGAAAATGATCCTTTCTGGTGGCTGTATTGAGTCTTCTGTAGTCAATACACATACGCCACCCTGTAACTATTCTTGTGGGAACCAGTTCATTCATTTCATTATGAACCACTGTCATACCTCCCTTCTTGAGGATAACTTGGACAGGGCTCACCCAGGGGCTATCAGAAATAGGATAAATAATCCCAGCCTCTAGTAACTTAGTGACCTCTTTCTGCACCACCTCCTTCATGGTTGGATTCAGTTGCCTCTGTGGTTGAACCACTGGCTTAGCATCATCCTTCAATAGGATCTTGCATGCATTTGGCTGGGCTAATGCCCTTGAGATCACTTATGGACCACCCAAGAGCTGTCTTGTGTGTCCTTAGCACCTGAATTAGTGCTTTCTCTTCCTGTGGCTTTAAAGCAGAGCTTATGATTACCAGAAAAGTATCATCTTCTCCCAGAAATGCATATTTCAGGGATGGTGGTAGTGGTTTGAGCTCGGGTTTAGGAGGCTTCTCCTCTTCCTGAGGAGTTTTCAGAGGTTCTTCTATTTTCTCAGGTTTCTCCAGATCAGGCTGAACATCTTTAAAAAAGTCCTTTAGCTCTGATTCGAGACTCTCAGTCGTATTGACCTCTTCCACCAGGGAGTCAATAATACCAGCACTCATGCAGTCTTTTGATGTGTCTAGATGCTGCATAGCTTTGACAGCATTCAACTTAAACTCATCCTCATTGACTCTTAGGGTTATCTCCCCTTTTTGGATGTCAATGAGGGTTCGTCCAGTTGCTAGGAAAGGTCTTCCTAGAATGAGAGTTGCACTCTTGTGCTCCTCCATTTTCAGCGCTACAAAGTCAGTGGGAAAGGCAAATGGCCCAACCTTGACAGTCATGTCCTCAATTACGCCTGATGGAATTTTAATGGAGCCATCAGTAAGTTGGAGACATATTCGGGTTGGTTTGACTTCTTCAGTCAAACTAAGCTTTCTGATAGTGGATGCAGGTATCAAGTTGATACTTGCCCCAAGATCACATAAAGCTGTCTTGGTACAAGCATCCTCTAATGTGCATGGTATCATAAAGCTTCCAGGATCTTTAAGCTTCTCTGGTAAGCTTTTTTAAAATGACTGCACTGCATTCTTCAGTGAGAAAAACTTTTTCATTCTCTCTCCAATCCTTCTTATGACTTAAGATCTCTTTCATGAACTTAGCATAAGAGGTATTTGCTCAAGTGCCTCTACAAACGAAATCTTTATTTAAAGAGTCCTGAGATAGTCTGTAAAGCGGGCAAATTGTTTATCCTGTCCTGCTTGGCGGAGTTTCTGAGGATAAGGCATCTTGGCTTTATACTCTTCAACCTTAGTTGCTGCAGGTTTATTTCCTACAGAAGTGGTTGGAGAAGCCTGCTTAAGGGGGTTGTTATCAGCACTTGCAGGTGTCTGATCCCTTATTAGCGTTTGAATGCCAGAACTGGGTGTTTTTTGGGTGTTCAACACCAGATTGCCACCCTTTTTTCTGGTGTTTGAACGCCAGAATTGGCCATCCACTGGACGTTTAACGCCAACTTCTGACCCTTTTCTGGTGTTTGAACACCAGAATCATTTCTCTCTTGGCTCCTACAGTCCTCAGAGGGATTTTGGGCAGTGGTTTGGTCATCCTCTGTCAGATGTTCCTTTCTTGGCTTCCTGCTACTTTGAGTTGAGACATTCAATGTCTTTCCACTTCTTAAATGAATAGCTTGGCATTCTTCTATTATCTGTTTAGATAACTGCTGTCTTGTCTGATTCAAGTGTTTTTTCATATTCTGGTTAGCATCTTTGGTTTCTTGTAGCATCTCTTTAAATTTTGATAACTGTTTTGTCATAGAAAATAGTTGCTGATTGAGTTCAGCAATTTATTTTGGAGGACTAAGTTCAGTGGATACTGCCTCAGCCTCTTCTTTCATGGAGGTCTCACCACTTGAGTACAGGTGCTGATTTCTGGTAACTGTATCAATGAGCTCTTGTGCCTCTTCAATTGTCTTTCTCATATGTATAGATCCACCAACTGAGTGGTCTAGAGACATCTGGGCCTTTTCTGTAAGCCCATAGTAAAAGATGTCTAACTGCACCCATTCTAAAAATATTTCAGATGGGCATTTCCTTAGCATCTCTCTGTACCTCTCCCAGGCATTATAAAGAGATTCATTATCCTCTTGTTTAAAGCCTTGGATGTCCAGCCTTAGCTGTGTCATCCTTTTTGGAGGGAAATATTGATTCAGGAATTTGTCTGACAACTGTTTCCATGTTCTTATGCTTGCTGTGGGTTGGTTATTTAACCACCTCTTAGCTTGATCTTTTACAGCAAATGGAAACAGTAATAATCTATAGACATCCTGATCTACTTCCTTATCACGTACTGTGTCAGCAATTTGTAAGAGCTGTGCCAGAAACTCAGTAGGTTCTTCCTGTGCAAGACCGGAATACTGACAATTTTGCTGCACCATGATAATGAGCTGAGAGTTTAGCTCAAAATTGCTGGCTCTGATGGGGGGTATACAGATACTACTCCCATATGAAGCAGTAGTGGGGTTAGCATATGACCCCAGAGTCCTTCAGGACTGTTCATTTCCACTTAGGTCCATGATGGAGAAAGGGAGATGATGTGGATTGTAAATAAAAATTTTATTCCTTTTTTTTTTGAAAACTGAAATTAAAAGAAAATAAATAAAATAAAATAAATGAAAAACTGAATATAAGTTCAAAAATTAGAAGAAAAAGAAATAAAAGAAAATTGAAAACTAAAATAATTAACTAATTAAAAAGATATGAAAAATTGTGGGTGAGGATTTTTGAAAAATGAAGAGAGAGAAAGTGGTTAGGAAGTTTTGAAAAAGATATGTCTTAAAATCAAAGATACTTGTAAGAAAATAAATAAAAGAAAAGATTTAAAAAAGATATGATTTTAAAATTTTAAAGATTGAAACTTTCTTAACAAGAAAACACCAAACTTAAAATTTTTCAATCAAAATAATAAAATAGGACAAGTAATTCAAAAATTATAAAAAAAAGAAAAAGATTTTGAAAAATTTTATAAAAGATTTT
>NC_029789.2:87847932-87864945 GCF_000816755.2 Arachis ipaensis
ATTTGAAAAAGATATGATTTTAAAATTTTAAAGTTTGAAACTTTCTTAACAAGAAAACACTAAACTTAAAATTTTTCAATCAAAATAATAAAATAGTACAAGTAATTCGAAAATTATGAATAAGAAAAAGATTTTGAAAAATTTTATAAAAGATTTTTGAAAAATATAAAAAGAAAATTGAAAAAGAATTTGTTTTGAAAAAGATTTAAAAAGATAAATTTTTAAAATTGAAATTTTAACTTGACTAACAAGAAACTACCAAATTTTAAAAATTTTGACTAAGTCAACCTAAGGAATTCGAAAATGATGAGTAAATAAAGGAAAATATATTTTTTTTGAATTTAATGAGGAAAGAGAAAAACAATAAAATGACACCAAGCTTAGAATTTTTAGATCAAAACAAAGAAAACAAACAAGAAAACTTTGAATGTCAAGATGAACACCAAGAACACTTTGAAGATCAAGATGAACACCAAGAACAAATTTTCGAAATCTTTAAGAAAATAAAAACACAAAGGATACCAAACTTAAAAATTTTTATAATTTGGACACTAATAATTCGAAAATGCACAAGAAAAATAAGGAAAGACACAAAACAAGAAAAAAAAACTAAAGATCAAACAAGGAAAATAAACAAGAACAACTTGAAGATCAAGAAAGAACAAGGAACATAAAACTCGAAAATATGAAGAATAAAAAGAACATACAATTCAAAAAATTGAAGGAAAATAAAAAAAGTATGCAATTGACACCAAACTTAAAACATAAAACTAAACTCAAACTGAAGACTCAATTATTAGTTTATTGTTTTTATGTATTTATTAAAAATTTTCGAAAAAAATCTAGAAAAAGAAAACAAGGATTTTAAAATTTTAACAAAAAAAAAATAATAAAAGACTCAAATTTAGTGACTCTAAACCAAAAAAGATAAAATTTTCATAATCTAAGCAATAAGATGAACCATCAGTTGTCCAAACTCGAACAATCTCCAGCAACGGCGCCAAAAACTTGGTGTACGAAATTGTGATCACACTTTTCACAACTCCGGTGTAACTAACCAGCAAGTGCACTGAGTCATCCAAGTAATACCTTACGTGAGTAAGGGTTGATCCCACAGAGATTGCTGGGATGTTAGTGATAAAAATGATTTTGTTTATGAAAAGTAAATAACATGAGATGAATGATACTTGTGATTCAGTAATGAGGAATAGGTTGAGGTTCCGGAGATGCTCTGTCGTCTGAATCTCTGCTTTCCTACTGTCTTCTTCTTCAAACACGCATGGCTTCCTTCCATGGCAAGCTGTATGTTGGTGGATCACTGTTGTCAATGGATACCATCCATCCTCTCAGTGAAAATGGTCCAGGTACGGTTTCTGTACGGCTAATCAACTGTCAGATCTCTCGTCTCGGATGAAAAATACTAGGCACAGCTACCGCACAGCTAATCATTTGTCAGTTCTCACTTGTGTCGGAATAGAATCTATCTATCCTTTTGCACACTGTTACTGCACCCAACATTGGTGAGTTTGAAGCTCGTCACAGTCATCCCATCCTAGATCCTACTCGGAATACCACAGACAAGGTTTAGACTTTCCGGATCTCAAGAATGCTGCCAATTGGTTCTAGCCTCTACCACGAAGGTTCTAATCTCACGGATTCGAATGCTCTGTTGTTAGGAGAGGCAAGTCAAATCCGTGGATCAGAGACCCAAGAGATACGCACTCAAGCTATTGCCCAATGACTACGTTGAGCTCAGATAGAACGGGAGTGGTTGTCAAGCACGCGTTCATAAAGTTGAGAATGATGATGAGTGTCACGGATCATCATATTCTTTATATTGAAGTACGAGTGAGTATCTTAGAACAGAATCAACCGTGATCGAAAAGAAAACAATAGTAATTGCATTAATCCATTGAGACACAGCAGAGCTCCTCACCCCCATCTATGGGGTTTAGAGACTCATGCCGTAGAAGATACAATATGAGATGTAAAATGTCACAAGTTACCAAAATGAATCTCTAAAAGTAGTTTTTATACTAAACTAGTAACTTAGGTTTACAGAAAATAAGTAACTAAGTGCAGATAGTGCAGAAATCCACTTCCGGGGCCCACTTGGTGTGTGCTTGGGCTGAGTATTGAGCTTTACACGTGCATAGGCCTTTTCTAGAGTTAAACGCCAGCTTGGATGCCATTTTGGGCGTTTAACTCCAGTTCTGGTGCCAATTCCGGCGTTTTACGCAAGAAAAGGGTCTCTGGCTGGCATTTAAACGCCAGTTTGGACCATCAAATCTCGAGCAAAGTATGGACTAAAGTCATTGAGAGCGCATAAATTGGGCTTTTGTAGCCCCAGAAAATCTACTTTGAGTGCAGGAGGGTCAGAATCCAACAGCATCTGTAGTCCTTTCTCAGCCTCTGAATCAGATTTTTGCTCAGGTCCCTCAATTTCAGCTAGAAAATACCTGAAATTATAGAAAAACATACAAACTCATAGTAAAGTCCAGAAATGTGATTTTTACATAAAAACTAATAAAAATATAATAAAAAGTAACTAAAACATGCTAGAAACTACCTAAAAATAATGCCAAAAAGCGTATAAAATATCCGGTCATCACTGAGGCACTATAATCATCAGCCACCCTAATGAAGAACCAATGTCAAGCTAGTGACAGTAAAAGAGCACTCCATGGGAGGCAGCCCATGATTTAATATTCTTGCTGTTATTTTAATTTCAATAATTAATGGTTCTTCTAGCATAAATTTGAACCTTCATGGGCAAATTTGATGGCTGCACATATCATTTTAAAGCATATGACTGATTCCTAAGTTTGGTGTGCCTAAAGGTACTCTAAAATGGTCTTTCAAGTATGATGATCATATAACCATCTTAGGATATATACTCATTCATTTTATTGAAGTATATAGCCAAACATTAAGTTTGGTGTTCTACATATGCTATAAATTTCAAGAAAGCCACGTTTGTTCAAAGATTCAAATTCATGAAGCATAATTTTATGGATTTATTTTCTTAAGGTAGAAAATAAAATGTTCCTTGTAATGAATATACTAACTATGAAAAAAATTAATTGGGTTCATATGAATCAATTGGCATAAAACAAGTTTAGTGTTCACCAATATTTTGTTCAATTTCAAAGTGGCATAGTTGGTTATTCATAAATAAAGAACATATAGCAAATTTTATTTTTGCTTTTCTATACTTTTCACTTGCTAACCACTACTGTGCTAAATTCAAATTTTGTTACTTATTGTTGCTTTGATTGAAATGGATAGATATGAAGAAGATTGAGGAAAGGACAAAATCATGCAAGTACAGGTGTCACAAGGAGGAAAAGTGAGTCACATGTGCTTGGGAATTGATTTTTAGGAAGCAAAAATCTGCAAGGGTTTAGCACCTAGGAGACCACACCATATGACCAATGAAGAGGTGGTCCTTGTCCTCATCCTTCCTTACAAGCACACCGTTCATTCCAACCCTTTCAAAAGGCATCCTGACCATCCAATCTTCATTGAAGCTTGCTATAAATAGCTTCACTTGGACCATGCTTCATAACTCAAGCTTTCACACTTCGTGCATTGAAAAAGAAATATATTTCGGTTTCCTTAAAGAAAAGCTCTAGTAACCGTGTTCTGTGTGTTCCAAACCATACTTGTCTCCTTAAATTTTTATTCTTGCTTCACCAGTAAGCCAAACTCTCATCATATGAGTCATATCAATCCCCTCTCCCTCATCATTCTTCATTCCTCCACTTGGCCACCCGCAAATGCTATAAGGCCAAGCAAAACCAGCCCTCCCTACAAGAGCTATGTTAGGGGGGTTGATGTGGATTTCAGCCCATCATCTATCATGAGGGTCTTGCAAATAAGAGTGATACCCTTTGGAGAACCTAGCTTTGATGAAAGAATGAAGGGTGAGAATGATCCTGATAAGCTACTAAATGGTTTATGCTTGGAAGGAAGAGACTGGAAAAGAGATTTAGATGGGGATCTAAGCTACTTGAAGAGGATTGATCGCATACCTGAGGCCAAAGGTTGGTATGAGATAGTAAGAAGATCCATACTCCCTACTGGAAATACTTCAAAGGTTACAATAAAGAGAGCAATTCTGACATATTGCATACTCAAGGGAGGAGAAATCAATATCCCACAACTCATAGCAGATAGCATCCAAGAGATGGCTGAGGATAGCAGCAAATCAAGCAGACTTGGTCACCCAAGTACCATTCTGCGGCTGTGCAATAGAGCATGAGTACTCTTTGAAGATGCAGATACAAATTGGGTAAAGGGAGGCAGAGGAATCACCAAGCAAAGGATGGAATATGCCACTGACACTGACACTCAGCATGAGAAAAGAACCAAAGGAAGAAGAAGGAGACCACAAATGGAAGAGGTACAAGCTTCAAACACACTGGACTTAAGCCAAATTCAGAGAGCAATTGAAGAAATGTCTCAACAATATATGAGAGCACAGGAACAACAACAAGAGCAATACTTGAGGCAACAAGAGCAGTACTTGAGAGCTCAGGAGCAGCAAGAGAACTAGCAGCTGAAGATGATGCAGCAACAAGAAAACTTCCAGCTGAAGATGATGGACCAGCAGAGAGAATTCCAAGCAAGAATTTTGGAGCAGCAAAGGGAACAATCTGGTTACTCTCAGGAATTATTCGACAAATTGTTTCAACAACGAGCTGAACAGGAGAGGTACCTCCGAGATTTCTATCAATGGAATAATATATACCACACGGCTGGAGAGCAGAGGCATCTCGACAAGATTGAGTATGATATAGAGACTCAAGCAAAGCTAAACTACATAGTTTGCGGCATGCCAGTGGTAAATCGAGAGATCAAACCATTTATCCAGTGTGAGGAATTAGTGAACAAGCAAAGAGCAAGAGCCCATGGAAACATAGAAAGAATGGAACAAAGGTTGAAGGATGCTGGACTCTAGGATCAGGTAGACCAATCTTGGCCTCAGAGACACCCTGCTAAAGAGCAACAAGAAACAAACAAGAAGAGGAAGCAGGAGCCAAAGAAGAAAGAAGAGTCCAGCAAAGGAAAATGGCACAAAAATTAGAGGTGGTGGAGTTCCTTCATAATCTTAGTAAATAAGGAAGATGCATATCTGCAAAATGATATGCCTTCCAATTTTCCATCTTATGCAATTTTATGATTAAGATTTCATGTTTTGCACTTTTAGGTTCTGCATTTTGTCTTTTGTTTTCTTAATTCTCAAAATAAATGTTCTAGTAGCGTCTGTCTCATTTTCATCTACTTGAATGATGTGTCCGGTCCCTTGGCTTTTGCATAAATAAGAGAAAATGTTGAAACAGAAAGTGATTGTCCAATGTGGTAGAATAAAAATAAAGTTCAGTGGTGGTAATTGCTTGATTAGTTGGTAAGCCTAATAATAAAAGTTGTAGGATAGAATGTCTATTGTAGTGTGAACTTAAGTTCTGTTATGAACCTTCAATTAATAAGTATCCCTGAAAAAAGAGGAAAAGTAAGAAGGAAAGGAAGAAAAGCCAAGAATTGGCAACAAAAATGAAAGAAACAAAAAATAAGGCTAGACACCAACAGCTTGGACCTTAGGATACATGCCTGTGGTGCTATTTTATTAGGATCTGCTACGATTATTAGGTTCTGAGGAGTATTTTGAAACTTGGTAAATTGGATTAACTAATTCGAGATTACCAACCAAAAATCCACCATCAAGAGCAACCTAATTACAAAGCATTTAGTAACCCAAAGAGGTGCTGGGCATCAATATTCCTAATAAGACTTGTGAGCCAAGTGTCTGTAGTAAAAAGGTATTGAGAAAAATTAAGCCAAAAAGCTGCTGCAACACTTGACACTGAGCTACAATTGAAAAAAATAAGTCTCTGAATCAAAGGAAAGAAAGAAAATCTAACAAGGATCAATAAAGAACAAGGCATCACAGTAGCAACTTTGGTTATCACTTAAAGGGACATTTCAATCCTGAAATCTAATAAAAGTAGAGCTTCAATTACATCTGCATAAAACCCCATGAACCAAATTCAATTACCTGCTAATAAGGACATATATGCTTTTCTGTTTTCTTTCATTTCTTCTCATGTTTTAGTGCTTGCTTGGGGACAAGCAAGATTTAAATTTGGTGTTGTGATGACAAGTCATCTTATGCTAGTTTCACAAGTATTTTTCATTTGTTTCATTAGATTTTATGCACTTTCTTGCACAATAAATAAGTGATTGGAGTGGAATCTCATGATTCTCTTGATTCAATCAAACATCAATAATTTTATACAAAATCATGAGATTTATGCAAGAATTAGGAGATTGTTATGAATGATGCAAAACTTTATGATTTTGGTGAGACTTTGATTGCCTTTTTGATTGGATTCAGGTGAGAAAATGAAGAGAAAGAGAGGCACTGCAGAATAACGTTGCGCTCAAAGAAAGAACGCCATGCTCAGTAGCGACGCGCACGCGTACAGGACGCTTACGCATTGATGACAAGTCATCTTATGCTAGCTTTTCAAGTATTTTTCACTTGTTTCATTAGGTTTTTGCACTTTCTTTCATTGTAAGTAAGTGATTTTGGAGTGGAATTGCATGGTTTTGTTGAATCAATCAACCACCCTTTAATTGACACAAAATCATGAGGTTTAAGCAAAAATTAATTGATTTTTAAATGAATTTTAAACCTTCTGAATTTGGTGATACTTTGATTGGTTGTTTTGATAACTTGTAGGTGAAGAAAAGAAAAAAAAAACAAGAAAGCGTGGTTTACGAAGCGTAGCTAATGGAAGAAAAGTGTGGCGCAACAAAGGAAAGAAAGCATAGCGCTCTCTCCAAGAGCTCAGAGCTCTCCAAGGAAGAGCTACTCAAAGGCAAGGGAAGCAAAGCATGGATGTTGTGCTCTTCCCCTTAACCGAGCGCTACACATAACAAAGGAAGCAAGAAAAAATCACAATGCTCGGTTAATGCCACTTACTTTCTCGGGCTCTATTGAAAATAATTGCAAGGGGCAATGTTTGCCAGTGAAAGCCCAAAGGATCGAACCAAGCACCTAAGAAAAGGAAGGAAGCGCTACTACAAAGCTTGGCAAAGGAAAAATGCTCAAAATGGCTCAGCAATGATTCGAACCAAGGAACGCCCACTCAAGGCATGCGCTGGCCTTGTTTCCTTCACAAAGAAAATGGGCGCCCAAATGCCTCCACTAAGGCTCGAAGTTGGGACCCTTGCCAAGCAAAAGAGTTCTCAGCTCTTGGCATTGACTGAGCACTACCCTCCTTGTTTGCTAGCAAAATTTGACATGGCCAGGAAAGCTTGGTGCGCGCACAAGACAAGCCATAAGCAGCAGGGATGCTGCGCTCTTGGGAAGAGCTGAGCGCGACCCTGATGCTGTCCAGGGAGCTTGTCACGCTATAAAGGGCCAAGGACACAAGTCATGAGTGCTGTGCTCACTCCATCAACCGAGCACACCACTGGGAGCAATCACCCATGGGCCCAAAATTCAACCAAAATTCCATTTAAATTCAATTCTTCACCAAATTAAAAAGCCTACTCCAAATTCTAAAATCCAAAAATAGGAAGTGTATAAATAGAAGCTAGTTTGATTTAGAGAGGACTTTGACCTTCTTTTAGAATTTTCACTTTGGAATTTTTAGAGTTTTACTTTCATTTTGGATCTCTGAGTTTATTTTGGGGAATTGGGAAGGAGAATTGATTTCTCTTCTTCCTTGTTCTTACTTCTGCACTCTCTACTTTTTGTTTTGAATCTTGGATTGAGAATTAAAGGAATTCTGTTTCATTCTTGATCTGAGATCTCTCTTGTTTATTTTCTGCATAATTTCAAAGAATTGTGGTTATGAATCAAGTTCTCTTTACTACTTTCATCTTCTACTTCTTCTGCAATTTGTTCTTCTGCTTCTTTTGCAATTGTTCTTTGTTGGTTCAAGGAAGGAATTGAGATCTAGACTTATTCTCTAATCTCATCCAACCCCTGAGATCTTCAACTTTCCTTTACCTATTGCAATTGAGCTGTATTTTACTTTTTGTTTGGTTTCTCAAGTAACTCTTCTTTTCTGTTTAGATCTGCTGCATCTTAATTCATCCTTTACTTTTCTGTTGAATGCCATTTGCTTTCTCTTGCTTAATTTCTGAAATCCCAGCTCCCAAATCCCTTTATGATTCAAGCAATTTACATTTCTTGCACTTTAAGTTTCAGCTATTTACATTACTTGCAATCTAAGTTTCTGTAATTTACATTACTTGCACTTTAAGATTCAGCACTTTTACTTCTTTTGTTCTTTAATTTACTGTCAATCATCCTTCTTCCTTTAAATTCCATGCAATTTAGCTTCTGTTGGATACAAATCGCTCAAATCAACACTTGTTTGCTTGACTAAATCAACCATCTAACTAAAATTGCTCAATCCTTCAATCCCTGTGGGATCGACCTCACTCTTGTGAGTTATTACTACTTGATGCGACCCGGTACACTTGCCGGTAAGTTTAGTCTTGGATCGTTTTCCACACATCAAGTTTTTGGCACCGTTGCCGGGGATTGATTAGATTGACAATGATTAAGTAAGGTGGTGGTCTAGATTAAGCATTTTTTCTTTTTCTTTTTACTAAGCATATTAACTGTTTGAATATTTGCTTAAGCTAACACTAACTTCACTCTAGCAATAGAGTGTTTAATTCTGGTTCCTGGTTCTGTGTTTATGTCAGGAGAAAGAAGCGATGAATCCACACCTTTTGATCCTGAAATACTTTGGAGGTTGAGAAGAAAACCAAGAAATGGAGGAAAATCCAACAAATCCACCAGTGGGAGTGGCCAACAACAATGGTCAACCCCAGAGAAGAGTTTTGGCTTTCTATACATTTGCTAATCCAAGGCATTATGGGAGTAGCATCTTTACCCCAAATGTCAATGCAAATAACTTTGAATTGAAGCCCCAACTCATCACAATGGTACAAAACAATTTCTCATATGGAGAAAGTCCAATAGAAGATCCAAACCAGTATCTCTCTACCTTTTTGAGAATTTGTGACACAGTGAAGTCCAATGGTGTGCATCCAGAAACATATAAATTGCTGTTGTTCCATTTTCATTGAAGGACAAGGCTGCTCAATGGCTTGAAACTTTCCCACAAGGAAGCATCACTAGCTGGGAGGATTTAGTGAATAAATTCCTAGCCAAGTTCTACCCACCTCAAAGGATCATCAAGCTCAAGACAGAGGTCCAAACCTTCACACAAATGGATGTAAAATCTCTCTATGAGGCTTGGGAGAGATACAAGGCTCTGATTAGAAAATGTCCCCCTGAAATTTTTAATGAATGGGACATTCTTCAAAATTTCTATGAAGGGTTGACTCTTAAGGCTCAAGAAGCACTAGACCATTCAGCAGAAGGTTCTTTACAATTGATGAAGATAGCAGAGGAGGCTCAAAACCTCATTGATATGGTGGAAAACAATCAATACTTCTTTGCTCATCAAAGACAATGCCAACCATCACAAAGGAAAGGAGTGCTAGAATACAAAGAAAAGGAGTGCTAGAGTTGGAAGGAGTAGACACAATCCTAGCTCAGCACAAAATAATGCAGCAGCAAATCCAACAACAATTTGAGCAAATGGCTAAAAGGATTGATAGCCTCCAAGTCGCAGCAGTAAACACAAGCCAACCATCAACCACATAGGGACAAAATGAAGAGAGTCAAGAAGATCAGCAGCAAGAACAAATTTAATATGTGAACAACCAAGGGTCTGGCCAAAATGAAGTTTATGGTGACACCTACAATCCATCCTAGAAGAACCATCCAAATCTCAGATGGGGAGATAACCACACCCATAGCCAGCAACCGTGGCAGAAAAACTCAAACCAAAACAACTCAAGAAACAAAACTTACTCAAACCACGACAAGCAAAACACTAACCACAATCCATACAGAAAACCCCAAAATAACCACCCAAATTCCAGCTATTATCCCCCCAATAACTCAGTCACTAACCAAAATAACCATCATCCACCTTCCACATCCACATTCCACCCACAAAATAACCCCGCAAATAGTTCAAACAACTTTCAGCAACAACCATCTCATTTTACACAACCATAACCAAATCCAGACTCCCAAAGAATCTCTACTCTAGAGATAATGATGGAGAAACTCATGAAAAATCAAGAGATGGCAAGAC
Organism: Arachis ipaensis; assembly: GCF_000816755.2. Taxonomy (NCBI): domain Eukaryota; kingdom Viridiplantae; phylum Streptophyta; class Magnoliopsida; order Fabales; family Fabaceae; genus Arachis; species Arachis ipaensis. Next base: position 87,858,132 of record NC_029789.2, read on the forward strand.
AAGATCAGGAAGCAGCACGGAAGGATCAAGCCATAACAAGTAAAAACCAAGAAGCTTCAATCAAAAACCAAGAAGCTTTAATCAGAAATCTTGAGAGGCATATGGAACAAATGGCTAAACAAATTGCAGAGATGGGTGAGAAGCAATCAAATGCATCCCCTAGTGCAACTCAAGACCACCCAAGGGACAAAGGAAAAGCTACAAAGTGGGAGGAGTGCAAGGCAATCATAGTGGGAAGTGAGAAGACTGCGGAGAAGAAAGCCATCAATCAGGAAGAACACAACAGAGAAGTTCCACAAGAAGAGACAGAAGAGAGAAGAGAAGAGGATAGAAAGACCAAGAATGCAAAAAGCTCAAAGAGAGACAAGAACATCCTTGAGCCACAGCTACAAGAGAAGAAGGAAGGGGTGAATCCATATGTCCCCAAACTTCCATACCCTCAGAAGCTCCTGGACATATTCAAGACACTCAGCATCAATATTCCTCTCTTAGAAGCACTTGAACAGATGCCAGTGTATGCCAAATTTATGAAAAAAGTGCTGACAAAGAAAAAGTCCCTAAAAGAAGGAAAAATTGTTGAGATGACAATGGAATGTAGTGCTATTCTCCAAAGAGAGCTGCCAGAGAAGAAAGATGATCCTAGGAGTTTTTATATACCTTGCACCATAGGAAACATAACAATTGAGAAGTCATTCTGTGATCTTGGTGCAAGCATAAACTTGATGCCTTTGTCTCTAATGAGGAAACTCCAAATTGTCGAGCTAAAATCTACACGAATACTTCTTCAAATGGCTGATAAATCCATTCAGCAAGCACTTGGAGTTGTAGAGAATGTGCTGGTAAAAGTGGGGAAATTTCTTCTCCCAGCTGATTTTGTCATCCTAGATATGGAGGAAGACCCTAACACGCCCATCATCCTGGGGAGGCCTTTCCTGGCTATGGGCAGAGCATTGATAGATGTTGAAAAAGGGGAATTGTTGTTGAGAGTGCATGATGAGCACCTAGCATTCCATGTTTTTAAAACCCTGCATGAGCCCACTCAAGAAGAAGATTGTATGAAGGATAAGGCCAGGAATCAAAGCTTGAATGAGGCATTCAATGAGTTAACTCCAAGACTTCTAAATCCATGCTTGAAAGAAGTAGAGATGGTACAACTAACCAAAAAAATCAAGGAGAAACTAGATCCAAAACCCCAAATGAGAACCTCAACACCCCAGATAAAGAACCACCAAAGCATGAATTATCTTCTGAGAAAGAAAAAAAGAAGAGGCCAAAAGGGTGGAGAAACAAGAAAATTCCCACTGAAGGCTTCTCACCAGGGGATAAAGTGATGATAAACACCCAACCAATGAAGGTGTGTCCACAATTATCAGAGTACTATACTGTGAATCGGATCCTTTCACTTGAACACCTAGAGATCATCAAAGAGGAGACCGGAAGGAAGTTCACAGTAAATGGAGAAAAGCTAAGGCACTATGATTTTCAGCCTCCATGATCAAAGAACAAGATGTCAAGCTAGTGACATTAAAAGAGCGCTTGTTGGGAGGTAACCCAACTAAAGGTAGCTTTCTTTTCCCAACTATTTCAATAAACAAGGCTGAGTAAGTTTACCTGTATTGCAAGGAGCTAAGTTTGGTGTTGCACACCAAAACAATCTAAGGGAGAATGAAAGATGCTAAGTTTGGTGTTCCACCAAAAATTTCATTGAAAAATACATTTTCACCTTCTACATAAAGGGTAGCTAGCTCCAAGCAATCAGAAAAACTACTTAACCAGTGTCTATTTTCTAGTTTTTAGTTTTATTGCCTTTAGCAAAGACAAAAGGGTTTCACATATGGTTAATTTGATGCATGAGAAACATTGGCAAAGGACTAAGTTTGGTGTTCACACACCAAAGTAAGTTCAAAAGCCCACAAATAATTCTTGCACACTAACCAGTTGCCTAAGGGCTTGAGAAACAAGAAACTTTTAAGGATTATGCAGAAAAACATTCAAGTGAAGAGAATCTGCATCATTGTCCAAAGGAAGTGCAATAAAGAAAAAGCTAAGGGGCATTCCCCACAGGTTGTATTGACACTTAATCCTTGTTGCTTTGAAGTATTTCAATTAGAAAAGCCTTACATGTCTTGTTGAAGTATTCAATTAAATGCAAGTGAAAATGTTTGCTGAGAAATACAAGTGATCTGCATAATTTTGTCATCCTTCATTAGCTTTAATTTTGTTTTGTTTCCCTGCTGCCTGAATAAAAGAGAAATGTTTGATTTAGAAAAGAAAATATTCAATGTTGCAGAAGTTAGGATGAAAGTTAGTGGTGGTATTTGTTTGATCCAATTGTTAGCTCATAAAATAAAAGCTGCATAATGACATGTTCCTTAAAGTGTGAACTAGTTTGCTGCTATAAAGTCTGCTATAAATGAAAGTCCCTTGAGAATAAATCAAAACAAAAAGAAAAAGAAAGAGAAAAGCCAAGAATTGGCAAAGAAACAAACAATAAGGCTAGACACCAATAGCTTGGACCCTAGGACACATGCCTGTGGTGCTTTTGTACTAGGATATGCTTGGACAAGTAGGTTTTGAGGAGTATTTTAAAACTTGGCCACTTAGATCAACTGATTTGGGATTGCCAACCAAAAGTCCACTATCAAGAGCAGCCTAGCTACAAAACATTTAGTGATCCAAAGAGATGCTGGGCATCAATGATCCTAGGATGAAAATGTGAGCCATGTGTCTGTGGTGAAGAAATGTTGAGCAAAATTAAGCTAAACGACTACTGCAACATTTGCCACCGAGCCTTCAATGGGTAATAAGCTCTATAAGCAAAATAAGGAAAGAAAAATGAGCAAGGGAACAAGAAAAATAAGCTAGAATTTTCACTTTGGAATTTTGAGTTTTACATTCATTTTGGATCTCTGAATTTATTTTGGGGGAATTGGGAAGGAGAATTGATTTCTCTTCTTCCTTGTTCTTACTTCTGCACTCTCTACTCTTTGTTTTGAATCTTGGATTGAGAATTGAAGGAATTCTGTTTTATTCTTGATCTGAGATCTCTCTTGTTTATTGTCTGCATAATTTCAAAGAATTGTGGTTTGGATCCAAGTTCTCTTTACTGCTTTCATCTTCTACTTCTTCTGCAATTTGTTCTTCTACTTCTTTTGCAATTGTTCTTTGTTGGATCAAGGAAGGAATTGAGATCTAGACTTGTTCTCTAGTCTCATCCAACCCCTGAGATCTTCAACTTTCCTTTAGCTATTGCAATTGAGCTGCATTTTACTTTCTGTTTGGTTCCTCAAGTAACTCTTTTCTGTTTAGATCTGCTGCATCTAAATTCATCCTTTACTTTTCTGTTGAATGCCATTTGCTTTCTCTTGCTTAATTTCTGAAATCCTAGCTCCCAAATCCCTTTATGATTCAAGCAATTTACATTTCTTTCACATTAAGCTTCAGCTATTTACATTACTTTCAATCTAAGTTTTTACAATTTACATTACTTGCACTTTAAGATTCAGCTCTTTTACTTCTTTTGTTCTTTAATTTACTATCAATCATCCTTCTCCCTTTAAATTTCATGCAATTTAGCTTCTGTTGGATACAAATCACTCAAATCAACACTTGTTTGCTTGACTAAATCAACCATCTAACTAAAATTACTCAATCCTTCAATCCCTGTGGGATCGACCTCACTCTTGTGAGTTATTACTACTTGATGCGACCCGGTACACTTGCCGGTAAGTTTAGTGTTGGATCGTTTTCCACACATCATGCGTCAGGCACGAATTTTGAAAACCCACGCATACGCGTACATGATGCGTATGCGTGGAAGTGATTGGTGGTCATTTTCAAAGAAAGCACTACGTTCATTAAGTGAGCATTTTCGGACAAATTCAAAATTGGAAATGGAATTTTACAACCGACGCGCACGCGTACATGACGCGCACGCGTCGATGAAGAATCTGGAAGGAAGCACACGAACGCGTAGGTGGCGCTGAAGCCTGGAATTGACATTTCACCACCAACGCGCACGCGCAAAGAACGCACACGCGTGGGTTGTAAAATTCCCATTATATCTTTTATCCTCCCCTTATATTCCCTTTTTATCAAGGAGAAATTATTAATTTACGTATCAAATATTTTTAAACATCCCGTTATATCTTTTATCCTCCCTTAAAGATCGCGCTAATTATTAAATGAAAGAAAAAATTATTGTAATTTAAAATTTTAAAAGACATCATATATATATATATATATATTATTCTTCACGTGCAAGTCATTTTTTAATACAAGTCTATACAAATCATTTATATCCATGTGCGCACATTCTTTTTCGTGTCGTTACTGCACATTCTTCTTTATTTTTCTCTTCCATTATCGTCGTCTCCCAACACCACCTCCTCCTCCTCCTCCTCTTCCTTGGTCTTTTTTCATTAGAATTTTTTTTCCTCCTTCCTTTTCTTCTTTCTCCTCCATCATCAATTATCTCGTTGTTGAAAATAACGAATAATTCAAGTTCAGATTGTCAATTCAACCAGAACGAAATTGATTATTGTTTTGAATCTAATCAAGTGGCTACGGTGTGGTTCGATTCTAGTTAATTTTTTCGTTACTAGTTCATGATTCTGTAGGTGAATAATGCTTCATTGTTGATGGTTTGAATTGAATGTAATGTAAAAGTTTTGCATTAAAGAAAATATTTTTCTGTATTTGCAGCAAATTTTTGTGTAACACGAAAATATTTGGGTGTAACACAAAGATATTTGAATGTATTGTTTAAGAATTTTCAGTGTATGTGTGCTGATAAGTTCTGCATAATTCAAACCTCTTCTTCTTCCTCCTCCTCATCTTCTACTGCTTCTTCTTCTTTTTCATCACCATCATCATCATCATCATCTTTTTTTTTCTTGTTTTATCTTCTCAAGTTTCTTCTTGTTTTTCTCTTTTAACAAGAATAAAAATAAAAAAATCAAACAAAGAAGAAGAAGAAATACATAATGCTACAAAATTACTTGGAAGAGGATGAAATTACATTCATTCAACTAAAAGAAAGAAAGAAATAAGAAGAAAAAGAAGAAAAAAATGTAGCATTAGAGGAAATATTTTTCTGTATTTGCAGCAAATTTGGATGTAACACGAAGATATTTGGGTATAACACGAAAATATTTGAGTGTATTGTTTAATAATTTTTGGTGTATGTGTGCTAATAAGTTATGCATAATTCAAAACTCTTCCTCTTCCTTCTCCACATCTTTTGTTGCTTCTTCTTCTTTAAATTCTTATTTCATATTCTCATAATTCTTTTTGGGAGGAAAAATCAAACAAAGAAAAAAAATATATAATGTTGCAAAATCAATAGAAAGAGAAGGAGGAAAAAAATTGCAGCAACAACAACAATAATAAAAAAACGATGATGAAGATGAAATTAAACACGCGAAAAAAAGGAGGAGAAACGTAAAAAAAGAAAGAGAAGAAGAAGAAAGAGGAGGAGGAGGAAGAACACGGGATACAAAAAAGAACAACGTAATTTTACGCGCGCGTTATATAAATAATTTGTATGACTTGTATGCAAAAAAAAATTGTATGTGTAGCCGTACTCTATATATAGAAAAGATAAAAGAAAAAGTAGACCTACAAAATTATTTAGTTGTGTGCAGATAGTAATAATAGCGTTTCAATCTCTAAGGGAAAAAAATTCTTATATTTCCTTTACATATTTTTTAGAAAAAATCTGAACTGATCTCCAAAAACTTTTAAATAGGATATTTTTGGTTTCTAAAAATTTTTTACTCTTTATAAATTTCGATAATTGTCCTTGTTGGGTAGATTGACTCTTTTATCATTTAAATATCGTTAATTTATTTTATAATAATATATATTTTTTGAGATCTAATTATTTTATAATAAAATTTGTTAAAAATTTATTTGTCTAACATATATATTAAAAATTTAATTAAAAGTTATTTAAAGACAATTTTATCAAATAAAATAAAAATAATTTTCGAAGATTTTTATTGTATACAAATTTATTAAAAACTAAAATAACCAATCTAAAATATCTGAAAAACGTTTAATCTGTTCATTATCATAAAATCTACTGCTGAAAAGTCTACCTCTAGATTATATGGATTGGGTTGGGAGAGTGGGGGACCGGATAAAAGCAGTTTAGCACGCTCAATTATTATTGTTTAGTTTCTTATGTCTTAACCTTAAGTAATGTGTAAGAAGACAATACTTTTCCATATATCCTATCAGAATAGTCACCTTGACAAATCATTTACTTAAAATATAGAAAATTTATCTCTTATATTATATAAAAGTATAGATAAGAGAGGTATGTAAAAAAGTGATACAATTTCAAAATAAAATAAAAGAAATAAGAAAGAGGTGAATGTTATTAATGGATGAAGCCAAAGGAGAAAAAGCTAAGCAAAGCAAAGGTTCGAGAATTATTATTATTCCCGATGTCAAAGTGAATGAATCAAATCTCGTTCGCTTCCTCAATGTCCTTTTGTGGACATATAGCACAGAAAAGTACAATGGGTCTCTCAAGCATAAACTGCCAAATTCTTATTGGAAATTCGTTTGAGCTTAGTTGTACGAGCTCCCGCTATGGTCTATTTTAAGTTGCAATTTTAATCGTGTTGCAATATACTTTGAAGTGTATTTATGGTCATAATAATAGGGTTATAGACATGTTGATCAAAATTTAAAAGCATGATTGTGATTTAACTTGTGCTCAACATTATTATTCATGTTAATATTTAGATGAAGCTGAAAAAAAATTAGAATTTCTATCTTCATCCTTGAAATTTCCAAATAGGAA
>NC_029789.2:87865184-87907877 GCF_000816755.2 Arachis ipaensis
TATAAATGCAAAAATATACATTGAAAGATTTCATGAGATTATTTTAGATGCAATCACTTTACTTTATGTGTATATCTAAGTGTATAGAAGCATTATCGATGTTTTATGAAGACCTCAATGTAATCTTGGACTTGTGAGAATTATTCCTAGCGTATTGTTATATAGATGTGCATGTGTATAACAACTTTGGTAACTAACCTAGATAACAACAGGTGATGAGAAAATTTATTTTAAACACATTTTGTTTTTAGAAATATTGCAGCTTTGAGGAAAATGTCTTTATTTAAACATTTATTCTTAGAACATGATTTCTTTCTTCTTCTTCCCTCTTCCCTTTATCTTTCTTCTCTTTTCTTTTCTTTCTGTTACTTTATATTTTATTATTTTATTTTATTTCTTTTTACCTTTGACTCATCGCATTCATAAATTTGAATTGATACTATTCTTAGTATAACTTAAAACGAATTATATATAATTCAGATGTTTTCGTCCTGATATTTAAAGGCGTCGACTACTATTTTTAGAGATGCGATATAAATATCTGCAAAAGATATTCTGACGCTCGACATTTATTTTAAGATAATCAATTTACAGTATAATTAGGGATAAGTTTTTCTACCTTTTATTCTCCTAATATTGAGTTTATATTAACTTCTATCTCATCATATACGAATTGCAAATATCATTGGTATAAATTGGCACTAACAATAAATCATTGGTTACTAATTAGTAACCAAATTCTACATTAAGTGTCTTTTCTATAGTTTATTAATCGAAATGTTGTGTTCGAGTAATAACGTTTACATCCTCAACCATAACCTGAATAAAAATATCAGGTGTTGTTTTAAGAAAAAATAAAACATTACCAGAAATGCGTCGCCAGACTTTAACAAAGCTTTTTATGAAAGAATAAATGAATAATAAAAAAAATAAAAATTAAAGTAAAAGAAAATAAAAAGACAATAAGAGAAAAATTTGCATCACACAATAAACAAGGGAAATAAGGCCACTGAAATGGGACAGATGAAATGATAACCATTCAAAAAATCTATAATGAAAAAAGAAAGAAGTTAAAGAGATGAAATCAGATACTCATCCAATAAGAATAACTGCAAGTAGTGAAGCCCTTACTTTATTAAAAAAATACCAACAATTTATTTATTTCACATGACGAGAGAGTAAATATTAAAAAACTTTAGAAAAAAAAAAAAGATTAGCCATTTTTTTATCACTTTTTCTCAAATTATTACTCTTGCATTTTTAGGCTAGTGCAGTGTGCATTATTCATCTTCTTCGTCATTTTTATGTATTCGACATACGGGTTTGTGTTTTTTAGGCTTTTGAAAAATACTATAGAAAAAATCAGAGAGAATGAGAAAACAAAAAGAAAAGAGATTGTCAGCAACCTAGAAAAATCATGCAAATGGGTTACTTGTTGGAAAATAAAAGAACAAGACACACATTCACAAAAAATATAAAATGAAAAAGAATGTATTGAATATATTTGTGTGTTGTTATTTATGAAATAATTACACATGTATTTATACTTTTTTTGACATCTAAATTTAATACATCCTAATAAACAAATAGTTTAAATTAAAATTAAATATAGACAACTTATTTAAACTGTAGTTTCTATTCATTATTAAATTCTAACTATCAAGTTTATTTTTAACATTCTCCCTTAAACTTGATAATTTTTCGACTCCAATCATAATCCTTAACTTTTGAAAAGCATCATATTTTAGAGGTTTTGTGAAAATGTCAGCAACTTGATCAAGTGATTTCACATACTCAACCTCCACATGCATGTTCTCAGTACATTGTCGAATGAAATGATACTTTGTTTCTATGTGCTTGCTTCTGTTATGAAACACTGGATTCTTTGTTAGGGCAATCGCTGACTTATTGTTCATCATGATCTTGGTGGATTCAGCTTGCTCAAAATGAAGTTCTTTTAGTAGTATCTTCAGCCAAATTGCATGACATGCACAGGCAGTGGCAGTAACATATTCAGCTTCACAAGTTGAAAGAGTGACTATAGGTTGTTTCTTTGAACACCAAGAAATTGCATTATTTCCTAGAAAGAAAACAAATCCAATAATACTCTTCCTATTGTCAATATCCCCAGCATAATCACTATCACAATAGCCCACTAATTTGAATTCATCTAAAACTGAATAAAACACGCTATACTCAAGAGTGCCTCTAAGATAGTGACAAATTCTCTTGGCTGCCTTCATATGGGTTTCTGTTGGATTCTCTATGAAACAACTAACTAACCCAACTGAAAATAAAATGTCAGGTCTGGTACAGGTCAAATACCTTAAACTCCCCACGAGACTTCTAAATAATGTTTGATCAACTTTTCTTACACCTTCCTCTTTGAAAAGTTTGACTCTACACTCCATAGGTGTATTGGTAGGATTGCAGTCTAGCATATTGAGTTTTTTTAATAGCTCTCTTGCATAAGCCTCTTGTGAGATGAAAATTCCATCCTCTATTTGTTTCACTTCAATTCCCAAATAATAAGACATTAGTCCCATGTAAGACCCAGAATCTTTGAAAAGTCTTATTATGATCAAGTCTCAAATCCTACAGTTATTTATAGCCTTAATTTCAGAGATTATTTTATTAAATATAATTAAGGCAAGTTTTGATTTATTGGATTTGAGATAAGTTATGGTTATTATCCAATTTTATAATTATTGGATTATTTTCTATATTTAAAGTATAAGGTTGATAGTTATGAAATAATAAGGATTTTATATGAATTGGATTAGATAAGTAATATTTTAAATATTATTACTGCTATTTTGGAAAATGAAGAAATTAAGCATATTATTTCTAATTTTTAGATTTGGACATTTTATTGAAAATAATTTGTGAAATTGATGAGCAAATAGTATTTTCTATGTACAAATAATGTTGGATTTAATTTGGATTTCAATTACTATATTATTCCCGATTTTAAGTGAAATTACTAAAATGCCCATGCCCTTAACCCTAATTTTTGAAAATGAAGCCCTAACCCTAAAACCCTAACCCATGACCCGGTAACCCATTGTTTCCCCATGCCCCAGCTGCAGCCGAAAACCCCCCTTCTTCCTAACTCAGCAGCAGCAGCGTTTCTTTTCCATGATGGAAAAGGAAAACATAAACAGAAAAGGGAGAGGGAGTCTGAGTTGTGTCAGGGGAAGAGAAGAGGGAGGGGCGAGCCAGCATCGATGGGCCTTGTCGTCGCCGCCAAGCTGCTCGCTGTTCACCACCACAGACGAAGAAGAAAGGGGTGCGCGCGGAGGAGGTGAAGCTGTCGCCGTCACCGTCGCGGGTAGGACCGCCGCGGTGCTTGGTTCCCGTTGCGGCTGGACTTCGACCGCCACCGTGATGCTCGCGTCATCGTCCTCCTCACCGCGGAGTCTGAGTCCTCGCCATCCATGGAGGGTCGAAGAGAGAAGCTCGAGCAGGAGGGAGAGAGAGATCGGCAGAAAAAGGGGGTCCTTGTTCTGCGGCCGTGCCTCCACCGTTGCGGGCCCTCCGCTGTCCTTCCACCACCACTGAAGTCCCTCATCGCCATGGCTTGCTGTTCGAAGCTGCCAACTCGCCACTACTGTCTGCTCCGATCCGGTTCGAAGGAGAGAGCGCCATTGAGTGGGGAAACGCTTCTGTCACGCTCCTCGGTCACTGGTGGTGGAGCCGCGCCGTCGTCGGAACCACCGCCGCCTCTGCCAGCTTCCACCTCCATCGTGGTTGATCATGGAGGAGAGTGGAGGAAACTGCCTCTGCCGTCGCCGGAGAACTCTGCCGGTAAGCGTTTAATTTGTGGTTTCAGTCATTTTGGATATTGAGGAGGTTTTGATACTGCGTGGCTTTTATAGTTGATCCACCGGAGCTTCTGGTTGCCGCCGGAGCTGCCGCCGAGCCGGTTCGGAGACCGCCGCCGTGTCGGTTCAGCCGTTCCTCCTTCGGTTCAGTAAGCGTTTTCGATTTGAAAGCCCTTTAGTTACTGTTCTGTCATCATGCGCTGAGGTTTGTGGCATTAATCGCTATACAATTGAGTTTCGATTGTTGTATGTTGCGATTAGAGTTGTTGAGACTGTTGCGAAAATGGCTTGGAACCGAGGTTTTGGCTGCCGGGATTTTGATTGTTGATCTCGGGTTGAGGCGGAAAGGATTCTGTGATGCGTTTGGATTATGGATTTGCATTTTGAGGTAGGGGCGCTTTCCAAAACTATGTTTTATGTATTGGAATTATTACATATGGATACTGATATGAGATATTGTGTATTTGGTGATTGAAATTGCCTTATGTATTATTTGATTGACTCGAATGATTATAGATGTTGGTTTGGCTGAATTGTTGTGCGGCTTATTGAAATGTAATGTTTTAAAGTTGATTCTTTAAAGATTTAAAATATGAGTTTAAACCGTTGAGGATTGGTTTGAATTGAGTCAATTATTTCAATGATGTGAAAAGTCGAATGCACTTTTGAATTCAGCCTGGTTTACTTTAATTGACTTGGTTATGGACAAATGATTTATTGCCGAATTGATTCTTTAAAGCTTTGGAAATGAGTTAAATCGATTGATATTGAGTTGATTTTGAAATGGTATCCTTGAGATACGCCACTGAGGCGATTGTTGGATTTAGCCTGCTTTGAATTGATTTCTGGTTTTGTGTTGCTGAAAAGGAATGAGGAACGGTTTAGTTGGGACCCAAACCGGGTGGCAAAAGTCCAAGTTCTAAGGGAGGTGCTGCCGAAATTTCTATAAACTCTTAGTCTTATTTGAAAGGTTATTTAAAAAAGGTTGGATTTGAGAGATTGTATTATTTAATTTATTAAAAGGATATTTATGTTTTCAAGCTTAATTTATTTGATGAACCTTATACGTTGAGTTCGGCTTATTTAGAACTAAACTATTTTTACCGTTTGAATCACTGGAGGAAAGAATGATGCTATAATACATTGTTTGGGTGTGCATATTGTACTTGGTTTGCCTTTGTGATTAACTGCTAATTGTTCTACTTGCTGTAACTGTTTGTTTGTGCTTGAACTTCCTATCTGTGTTTGCAATTGGAACTCTGTTGGATTGTGGTGATTTGGTTGATGGTTGGATTGTTTGGGCCTAGGGCCGTGGTTGGATTGTTTGGGCCTAGGGCCGTGGTTGGATTGAGATGGACCGATGGTTCATTTCGATTTTGTGTTTCTGATTTGGAAAAATATGAAAGGCTATTTTGGTTCAGCATAGATAAACCTTTTTGAAAGGCTTTTGGTGTTTTTGAGAATTGAACGGTTCCTCTTTCAGAAAAGATTTCCAACTTTACCTTATTGAAAACTGTTGTTTTTGAAAAAAGGCATAAGACAGTTATTAATCACTGGTGCGGTTATCTTTATGTATCCTATTACAGTAATTCCCAAAAACCCTCTACTGAGAACCCTTTCGAGGATGATGTTCTCACCCCCCTACATTTTTCCCCTTTCAGGATATGGGCGCAGAAGTTACGAAGAGCTTATTTAATTGTTGATATGATGCTCTGTATTGTTTTAGTTATGGTTTATTGTACCCTCGCCTTTATCTTGATATATATTCTGTAAGAGGGATAGGAATTGTATTGGTTAATGCTTGTAATAATATTTATATATATGTATGTATATATATATGTATGTACTCTTTATGAGTTGTTGTAAGTTGAATGGTATTTATGGATGTACGTTATCGAACGAAAGTATCTTTGGGAGCGGTATTGCGGTTTAAAGTTTTCAACAGGCTCATATTTTAGTATTAAATAGTATAAAAGTTGTCGTAATGTCCGAGCTATCAGAGTCGCGCAGCCGGAAGCGTGAGCTTTGGTAGTTAGGGTGTTACATTATGGTATCAGAGCAGTTCTTCCTGTAGAGCCTGAGGAATGGACTGACTATGCTTCAATTGCATACTCTGAGTGTTTGTCATGTATTAGGTCTTGTCGAATGACGAGAATTAGAGCTTTATGCACATGACGATCTATTGATTAATGCTGTTAGTCTTGCATTGCATAATTCTTGGTATTAAGTTTGGCCGGCTTAATACTAGTGAATTATGTATATGAAAGCACTAGTGGGTTATCATAGATGAAATCCGAGTTTTGAGTAAAGCGAATCGCGGGTTTTGGGAACATTAAAAACTATTTCTCGAGGCTATTCAGTTGTATCTTGAATTCTGTTTGAGTCAACCTGTTCTTTTATAGCCTAACTTGAAGTTCTTGTTTGCTACTCCTCTTGAAAAGTAATTTGATGTTTCCACTCTGTTTCTCTATTCATATGCAATCTTGTTTGATCTTAAGAGCATATGCTTGCTTAAAACCCTTGTTGCATCTATCTTCCTCTATTTGAATTCTTCTTGAATCATGTATTCTTTGATATGGCTTTGAACTTGTCCTAATGCGCTGTGCATTTTTAACTCCGGGATTTCGAGTCCATTCTTAAAGAAATTGTTGATTCGGTTTTTCTCTTATTTGATAGTGATTACAGCCAGTTTTGAGACTTTTATGAAAATTGCTGTTGAATAGATGTATACTTATCTATATATGAAACTTTGAAGATTTCTTACACAGTTTGACAACTATTTATTTCTAATACCTCACCTGTACTTTTACTGGTTTACGGAACTGCATTTTACTTTAAAATTACAATTTGACTTTCTAGTAACTTTACTATAGTTCCAATGCACATTTTCATTTGATTATGTATTTGGATATTTTTCAAAATTTTGGAAAGTAAGAATTTTTCATTTTTATCCTGGTTGAGTTTAGTTTGATAAGCTTTACTTAACTTATTTTGAATTGAGTTTGGTTTAGCATACTACATGGTTTATGCCATTGTTGTTCTTTTGAAAATGTTGGACTCATAGCTTTCTTCTTATGAACGGACTCGTTCCTTCTTAAGCTTTTCACCTCTATGAATGTCATACGTGACTCTGTTTTTAACTAATCTTTTGCATCTTGTAAACATTACCATTGATCTTGGTTTGTCCTCTCTTGCGGATCTCATCCTTATGTGAGTCAGTTTGATTCGTTTCAAGTTAGTGCATTGTTTATTCTCTCATTATCTCTACAAGAGTTATTAGTCAAGAATTTTATCCTTGAGAAATTACACATGATTGAGTTGTCTTTTTCTATAACTTTTGTATTCTTTTGGATCAATTTAAAACTTGTTTGATGTTTCATGTCTAGTGGATCTTGTTTGGATTATTTCAATTTAAGATCCTTTCTAGTATGGCTTGACTCCTTTTTAGTACATCTTAAACTATTTGGATGTTCTTCTGAGATGGTGATTTCAAGAACACTTTTGGAGTCTTGTTTTGAGCCTTGGTTAAATGGGTTTTGAATCCTCTTTGAAGAAATATTAAACGGAATTTATTTTCTGTTGCTTGATGGATATTGGAACCATTGTTCAATTTTGACAAAGTTGATTTTAAGTTGGCATATGCTATTTTAAATGAAGTTTTGACAACATTTGGTGGATTTTCCAGTTGTTCTGTGCTGCAAGTGACAACAATAGCCTTATCGTCTCCACGCGAGCAACTAGAGCAAATACATCATCATAATCTATTCCTTGCTTCTGCTTATACCCTTTTGCAACAAGCCTTGTATTATACCTTTCTACATCACCTTTAGAGTTCTTTTTAACTCGGTAAACCCATTTGACTCCAATAACCTGATGACCACTTGGAAGTAATGCAAGTTTCCAAGTGTTGTTCTTCTCAATTGCTTGAATTTCTTCCTCCATTGCTTGTATCCATTTCTCATCTTTGACAGCTTCTTTAAAACTTAAAGGCTCATTATTGGAGAGTAAACACAATAAATTTTCATCCTCTAGCTTTTCTGTTTGCTTATAAAGATCAGGAAGACTTCGATATCTATAAGGGCCTTTGCTTGAACTAGAGGATGGAGAAGACGATGATGATGCTAGTGGAGTTAATGCTGGTGTTGAAGGATCGATTTCGCCTTGCACTTCTTGGATTCGGGCTTCTTTTTCCTCAAAGTAAGGCAGAAAGTTATAAGTGACTTCATTTTGTGTACTCTAGTCCTACTTTGTATTTTCTTCAAACTCAACATCTCTACTTATTATTACTTTATTATTGATGGGATTGAAGAATTTGTAGCCTTTACTATTCTCCTCATAACCAATAAATACAAGCTTTTGACTCCTATCATCAAGCTTCGATCTTTCTTGCTCAGGAATTTGGACATATGCAATAGATCCAAATATCCTTAATGTGATACATTAGGCTTCAAACCACTCCATGCTTCTTGAGGTGTTATATCTCTCAAACTATTGGTAGGTGAGCGGTTTGAGAGATAAACTGCACATGCAACCGCTTCTCCCCATAACTCTTTTGGTAATGACTTACTTTTTAACATCGTTCTTGCCATATTTAGAATTGTCCTATTCTTTCTTTCAGCAACTCCATTTTGTTGAGGGGATCTAGGAACAGTTAGCGGACGTCAAATACCATGATTTTCATAAAGCATCTTGAATTCATTTGAAGTGAATTCTCCACCTCTGTCAGTTCTAAGAGCTTTTATCTCATAGCCACCTTCTTTTTCAATGAGGTTTTTAAACTTCTTGAATGCTTCAAATGATTCGCTCTTTTTCTTCAAAAAATAAACCCATGTTTTTCTTGAATAATCATTAATGAAAAGCACAAAATAGGTGCTCTTACCAAGTGACAAAGGCTTGATAGGTCCACAAACATCCGCGTGGATAAGCTGAAGTGGCTTGGTGATGAACGGAAATTGTCTATCGGTAAAGAATTTCTCAATTGAAATCTCGTTGCAAGCATAGTTATAAACCAACAAATAACTCCACAATCAAAAATTTGTTTGTCACAAGTACAAACCCCAAAAAATAAGAACCGAAGTATTCAAACCTCAGATCGTCTCTCAAAGAATTGCAGAGAAGTGTTCTTATTATTGGTTATGGGACAAGTATTTGGGGTTTTGAATAAGAGACAAGAAACATAAATGACAAAAAAGTAAAGAAACTCAAATAATAAAGAGGTCTTGGCAAGGGTTGATGGTTAAGAATCTTTATCCTTGTTACTAACCACAATATGATAATTGCAAGGATGAATCCCATTAAGTTATCCTCTAACAAGTGCAGGAAAGTCAAATGAGCTACATCAATCCTAATTCATAAGTCCTAGCTATCTCACTAATTAATTTATGGATAGCTAGAGTCAATGGACACCAATTATCAACACTTGGACATTAGCAACTCAATTTCACCTAAGTTATCATCCCAAGCCAAGAATACAAAAATTCTACTCTAACATCTTTCCAAGCATTTAATCAAACACTTGGAAGGCATAAAAGGAAGGCAAAATAAGATTTCAAGAAATATAAATCTACAACTACTAATTGTAAGGAAATTAACAACAATAACTCAAATCAATAATAAAAGAAATCAAACATAAATTGCATTAAAGGAAAATTAAAGAAACAAGAGTGCATCAACAACAAAGGAAACAAATACAAGGAATGAAATACTAAACTAGAGAAGCAAAGGTAAAGGAACAAGAATTTGTAAAGGAAAAGTAAATCAAAACATCAATTAAACCTATATCTAAGAAATCCTAATCTACATCTAACCAAATTCTAGAGAGAAGAGAGAGCTTCTCTCTCTAGAAACTAACTAAAGCATGATGAAAACTCAACAATGTGCTTCCCCCCTTGACTCCTTTTGAATTCTGCATGTAATAAGCTTAGAAATGAGTTGGATTTGGGCCTGGGAAGCTCAGAAATCGCCCCCAGCATTTTCACTTTAATGAGGTCACGTGCGAGCTGCGATGCGTACGCATGGGTCACGCGTATGTGTCGATTGGCATTTTTACTTCCCACGCGTACACATCATGTCACGCGTACGCGTCGCCATGCGACTTCATATTCACGCGTGGGCGTTGTTCCACGCGTGCGCGTCGATGAATGCACTCGAAATCCTTGATTTTTCATGAGTTCTCCACTTTGCATGCTTTTCTCTTCACTCCTTTGATCCATTCCTAGCCTTTTCAACCTGAATTCACTAACAAACACATCAAGGCATCTAGTGGAATCAAAGGTGAATTAAAATTAACCAATTAAGGACCTAAAAAGCATGTTTTTACACTTAAGCACAAATTAATAGAGAATTACAAAACCATGCTATTTCGTTAAATAAATGTGAGAAGAGTTGATAAAATCCACTCAATTCAGCATAAAATATACCACAAAATAGTGGTTTATCAAATCTCCCCACACTTAAACTAAGCATGTCCTCATGCTAAACCAAGAAAGAGACAAAGGGTATCATCATTTATTAAAATATAAACTAACTAAATGCAATCTACCTACATGCAATCTATCTAAACGAATGCAATTACTTGGACAAAATAAATTAATTCCCAAGAAAACCAATATAAGCACAAGGGCTAAAGGTATTAACAACCAAGCCAAACCACAATTGAATTGAGTTATTAAAGCTTTTACAAACTTGCAAGAAAAGTGATGGTTCTAGGTAAAAACATGTAATTGAGCAATCGAACCCTCACTGGATGTGTATCCACTCTAATCACTCAAGTATATAGGGTTGATTCACTCAATTCTCCCCTAATCATTCTTTCCAAGATTTGTTTTCCATCTAACAATCAACAATTATTTCATGCATGCATACAATTATCATGAGGACTTTCCATAGGTTGTAATGGGGCTAGGGTCAAGGTAAGGATGCATATGGTCAAGTGGACTTGAAATTTGAATCTTTGAGTAACTTAAACTTCCCACCTAATAACCTATATAACAACCTATACAATTTCAAAGCTAACCTAACTACCCATTCTTCACTTTTTCACACACTCATGCAGTCTTCTTTTTTATCACCACACATATGCATTGATATTATTGAACTTTACTTTGGGGCATTTTATCCCTTTTTTATTGCATTTCTTTTTCTATCTTTTTCTATTTATTATTTTTTTATTTTTTTTACATATATTTTTTCTTTTATTTTTCTTTTGTATTTTTTTCTTTTCAAACTAAAATATACACAAGAGCATCAATGCATATGGTTTAATATTTAGTTAACACATGAGTATGTACTCAATTCCCAAGATCTTCAATAAAGATACAACACACCTTTTTCTCAACCAATGTCCCAAGTTTCCCCACACTTAAATGATACACACTCTCACTAACCTAAGCTAATCAAAGATCCAAATTAAGGACATTTTTATTGTTTTTCACTTTAAGGCTTGTAATGTGCTAAAATTAAGAACAAGAGGGTTAATCATAGGCTCAAAATTGGCTAACAATGGAAGATAAAAGGTAAGCTTATTTAGGTAAGTGAGCTAATTGAAACAATGGCCTCAATCATATAAGTGCATGTCTACACAAAATAATGGACATAAAGAATAAAAAAAATCAAAGATTACAATCAAAGAAAGAGAATGATGCACACAAGAATAAAAATAAGTGGTTATAAGATGTAACCACACAATTAGGCTCAAATCTCACATGCTTGTGTTCTTAGCTCAAAAACATGATCCACAATAATGTATAATTCAAGAAAGTTCAATGAAAAATTTTACTCAAATCAATTGGGGTGCCCTATAGATAAATTTTTCTTGAAAAAGTTCATTATTTTGACTAAGCTTATTATATATATGCAAAAATAAGAAAATGTAACAAAAAATCCTAAAAGACCAAAAAATGAAATGCGAAAGTGTTGGGATTAGAAATTTGTCACCCAAAAATGCCGATTCGGTCGGACGACCTCCCCACACTTAAAATTTTGCACCATCCTTGGTACATTCAAAGATGAGCAAGGAGGGTACGACGACTTTCCGAATTGCCACCTTTAGCTGGTAGATCAACCGGTTGCTGCATGTTCTTTGTCCCACTTCTATTTTAGCTTATAATGACTTATCCTGAAAATAGAAGACAGGATAATAAGAAAAGTAAATGCAAGAGCAAGGAAGCATACATTGTTAGAATGAGGCAAATCACTAGAATGGAGTGAGTGACCCAACGTGTGACATGGATAAAAGTGATTGTGCATTCTAAGTTGTACGTGGTTTAAAACACACAAACTAACATAAAATGCTATGTCATAGTTACACGAAAGGAACATGCACTTCACTCATCCTAATGTTCTTGAGATGCTCTTAACTCGTAGGTAAAGACAACCAAACAAGCAATAAAGAAGCATGAAAGCATTCAAGCCAAAAATATATGGATGCATATGATCAAGAAATATAATGCATTAAGATAAATGCATAACATCCACAAAGAAATTGCCTAATAAAAAAAAGGGTTCAAATCACATGGTGGCCAAATCATGCAATTCAAAAAGATTTAACATTCGTTAAAGGCAATTCTCATGTACTTGGTGTTCAAAAAGGTTAAGCATGAAAAATTCAAAACCAAGTAATAAATTGTAACCTCAACAAGAGTATCCAACAATGAATATCCAAAAATAGTTAAGCTAAAATAGCATTCAGTTAATAATAAGCAGCAATATACAGCAAACAAAATTTATAATCCAACACTTATCATGAAAAACAGAAAATTAAACAAAAATCAAACTAACCAAATAACTATCTAAAAGAAATGGTGTTTGATGGTGATTGGTAGTGTTGGATGATGCGTGAAGAAGGAAATGAAAAGAGAAGAAGGAAAAAGAAGGAAAGAAATGGAAAGAAGAGAAGAAAAGAATAGTGGTGAAACAGGGCAATCCACGCGTACGCGTGCAGTGACGCGTGCGCGTGGTGAGGTGAAATGGGAGCGACGCGTACGCCTGTGTCACGCATACGCCTGGGTGGATTTTATGCTAAAGGCACAATTCCGGCCCAAAACTCGCACAACTCTCTGGAATTTGTATGGAGGTGGAAATTTTGAATCCACGCGTACGCGTGGTTGACGCGTGCGCGTGGATTGGCGAAAAACTTGGGGTCACGCGTACGCGTGAGTGACGCGTACGCGTGGATGGTGCTCTATTTTTCAAAAATTTTCCAAGTTCTTGCACCAAACCAAGCATTCCAAACCTCCAAATAGCTACTAAAATACCTTAAAACCTTATTTAACATATTAGACTACCAACTATACTCAACTAACCAAACAAAACATGAAATTAACTAATTCTACTAATATTTACAAAAGAGAGAAATGAAAAGATGTTACCATGGCGGGGTGTCTCCCACCTAGCACTTTTATTTATTGTCCTTAAGTTGGACTTATGGGGAGCTCCTCATCAATGTGGCTTGTGCTTGAATCCATCCTTGAACAACCACCAATGCTTGGACTTCCAATAAGCTCCATTCTTCAAAATTAATATTACCAAGTCTTGATGGAGTTCCGCACAAGCTAAGGCTCCCAAAATTGATCCTCAAGTATTCCCAGATCCCTTATCTTGTTTCTACACCCGTCTTCAAGTTGATTATCATTAGTCCATCCGGGTGGCAAGCAAGATGAATTCTCAATGAAGTGCCAAACCCTCCTTCTAGACCCCTCTAATTGAGCACTAGTCCAACCTTTGTATCTCATCTTTGATGTGTCAACCAAAATGAGCCTTGATTTGCAACGCCAACCACGAAACATCTTTCTCTTACGCTTCATCCCACAAAGTTCCGTAAGTTGACCATCCATTTCAGGCAAGCCATATTCAAGTGGAACAATAAAGCTAATAGAGATGACTTTTACCCACTCAAATGAAGGAGTGGATGACAACCTAGGCAAAGAAGCCTCTATGGATCTTGACAAAGCGTATTCAACTCCCGTCCTTCTTTTTCTAAGGACCTCCACCTCTCCACAAGATTTTTTAAATTTCAATCCTTTGTTCATCAAATTTCATCTAACTTTTCTCCATCGCTCAAATCATAAATGGGAGGATGAGAGAAATCTACCTCCACATTGCTTTCTATTTCACTAGGAGAAGGTTCTTCAAGTTCAAAGGATTCACCACCAAGAAGGTTTGATGCATGATCTTCATCACTAAGGGAACTCAATTCTTGCTCTATCCCGTCCAATTCTTCATATGGAATATGCTTTGGAGGTTGTGCACTTTCCTCCTTAACATCAACTTCAATCTTGGAGGGATTTCCCTTAACTCTAGGTTCCCATGGAGGTTCCGCATCTCCTAAGTTTTCCACTACTTCTTCCTTTTCTTCGATAACCATAGGTTCCTCCAATTGTTCTAACACAAAGCAACATTCCTCATTTTTCACCAGAGTTTCCAATCTCTCTTCCATGCTATGCTCTTTAATTGATTCTCCACATGTGGCCATGGGAGTACTTCGAACGTTCAAGCATTGGGAGGCCAATCGATTTGCCACTTCATTTAAGGTGGTCGTGAACTCTAGTACCTCCCTTTTCATCTCTTCTTGCCCTTGAAGGATAAGACTAAGGGTTTCATTCATTGGAGCTTGGGGTGGATAGGAGGATTCATTATTTTGAAGGAAGAGTTCATAGTAGGAAGGTGGTTCTTCTTGGTAAAGGTATGGAGGTGGTGTATATGAAATGTATGGTTCTTGGGAGTATTGATGTTGGAATTGTGGTGGCTCTATGGATTTTTTCTCATAATGGTCACAAGGATGAGGCAAGGGTGATTGGTGATGGATAAGGGTCATAGGAAGGTATTTGGTAGAAAGGGGCTTGTGAGTATGGTTGAGAACTATATTGAGGATGAGGCTCATAGGCATGTGGTGGTGGTTGTTGATAGTCACAATGAGGTCTACCATAGCCATTAGATTGATATGCATTAGGAGTGAAATTATACCCATAAGAGACCAGCGGAGGTTGTTGCCAAGAAGGTTGTCCATAAGCTTGAGGCTCCTCCCACCTTTGATTGTTCCATCCTTGATGCATATTCTCATTGTAATCTCCACTTCCTACAACATAGTTATAACCAAGATCATAGCCAAAACGGTGAGAATTCATAATGAAAAGACAAAAACAAAAACTACAAGAGATAAAGGAAACAACTACTAAACCAAAACCAGCAAACCAACAAAAGAGCAAACTATTCACAATATTAACATATGTACAATAACCAATAACAAGGCACACATTTGCAATTCCCCAGCAACGGCACCATTTTGATGAACGGAACTTGTCTATTGGTAAAGAATTTCTCAATTGAAATCTTGTTGCAAGTATAGTTCTAAACCAACAAACAATTCCTCAATAAAAAATTTGTTTGTCACAAGTACAAACCTCAAAAAATAAAAACCGAAGTATTCAAACCTCGGGTTGTCTCTCAAGGAATTGCAGGGAAGTGTTCTTGTTATTGGTTATAGGACAAGTATTTGGGGTTTTGAATAAGAGACAAGAAACATAAATGACAAGAAAGTAAAGGAACTCAAATAATAAAGAGGTCTTGGCAAGGGTTAATGGTTAAGGATCTTTATCCTTGTTACTAACCACAAGATGATAATTGCAGGATCAATCCCATTAAGTCATCCTCTAACAAGTGGAGGAAAGTCAAATGAGCTACATCAATCCTAATCTATAAGTCCTAGCTATTTCACTAATTAATTTAGGGAAAGCTAGAGTCAATGGATACCAATTATCAACACTTGGACATTAGCAACTCAATTTCACCTAAGTTACCATCCCAAGCCAAGAACACAAAAATTCTACTCTAACATCCTTTAAAGCATTTAATCAAACACTTGGAAGGCATAAAAGGAAGGCAAAAAAAGATTGTAAGAAAAATATAAATCTACAACTACTAATTGCAAGGAAATTAACAACAACAACTCAAATCAACAGTAAAAGAAATCAAACATAAATTGCATTAAAGGAAAATAAAAGAAACAAGAGTGCATCAACAACAAGGTAAACAAATACAAGGAATGAAATACTAAACAAGAGAAGCAAAGGTAAAGGAACAAGAATTTGTAAAGGAAAAGTAAATCAAAGCATGAATTAAACCTAGATCTAAGAAATCCTAATCTACATCTAACTTAATTCTAGAGAGAAGAGAGGGCTTCTCTTTCTAGAAACTAACTAAAGCATGATGAAAACTCAACTATGTGCTTCCCCCCTTGACTCCTCTTGAATTCTACATGTAATAGACTCAGAAATCACCCCCAGCATTTTCACTTTAATGAGGTCATGTGCGAGCTGCGACGCGTACGCATGAGTCACGTGTACGCGTCGATTGGCATTTTATTTCCCATGCATACGCGTTATGTCACGCGTATGCGTCGCCATGCGACTTCATATTCACGCGTGCGCGTCATTCCATGCGTGTGCGTCGATGAATGCACTCCAAATCCTTGAGTTTCCATGAGTTCTCCACTTTGCATGCTTTTCTCTTCACTCCTTTGATCCATTCGTAGCCTTTTCAACCTGAATTCACTAACAAACACATCAAGGCATCTAGTGGAATCAAAGGTGAATTAAAATTAACCAGTTAAGGGCCTAAAAAGCATGTTTTCACACTTAAGCACAAATTAAGAGAGAATTACAAAACCATGCTATTTCATTCAATAAATGTGAGAAGAGTTAATAATATCTACTCAATTCAGCATAAAATGTACCACTTAATAGTGGTGCATCACTTGGTAGCTCTTGATTTGGACTACTTTGGAAAACTCTTTCTTGAATGTTTTCCAAGTATGCAAGCTTCACATAACTGATGAGGATGACCAATTGTTAGAATTTCTTTTACCATCTTCTTTGTTCCCAATTCTTTGAGCCCACCAAAATTTAAATGTCCATATCTCATATGCCAAATCCATGGTGGATCTTTAATACATGACTTCAAACATATAGCTCCACCGCTTCTCATGTTTAACAAGAACATATAATTTCTTGTCATAGAAACCTTAGCAATAAGATTTTTATTTTTATCTCTAAGCCAAAGATAGTGATCTTCCATGACTATCTTGCAACCATTCTCCATAAGTTGTCCAATACTCAAGATATTATTCTTCATCTTGGGGATGTGTTGAGTTTGGAAAACTTATATTTAATTAAATGATGATCAAACATTATTAAAATGTAAATTAGAACATTTTTAAAATTATTATTAAGTGTCTTATTGAATAACTTCCAATGGGTTGTTTGATATTTTTGTTAGTGTGCAGGAAGAAAAATAAAATTATTATCTTGGCCCAAGTGATGAAAGCCCAGTTTGGTTACTAAACTTGCTTAGCGCAATAATAGTTGTTCTCTTCAAGTGGCTGAATATTAAAAGAGAAAGAAAACCAAAGGAGCCCAAGTCTCTCAAAGGCCAATATTAATTGTTCACTTCAAGTGGCTAATGTGCAAAGAAATTCAAAGTGGCCCAAGGATTTCAAAAGCATGCTTCGTTGCTCCATGCCTTGGTTATTGTCAACTCAATTAACTTTATTTCTTGGTAACCAAAAGTTTGACATGTGACTTTATGCCTTGGTAACCAAAAATCAATTCAATTCAATTTCTTTGCATTGAAAGCTCCACGGTTACCTACTCCCCATTGTGGAATGGAATGCAAAATTGAAATGGATTAATTGCTTGCATAGGTAACTGAAATATAATATTAAATTGAGTTAATTTTACATTGAATGCTTTGTTTCTTCTCTCTCTTCTCTCTCTTTGTTGTTTCGGTTGTCACTTCACTCAAGAAAGAAGAGCGAACAAGTTATCAGAGAAAAGAGAAGTACAGAAAATAGTGAAGCTATGAAGAAGAAAAAAGCTAGGTTGATAATGGTTTCTAAAGAAGGAAGATCCGAAGCATGGTGTGGCTAAGATCTTTGCCATTGAAGGCAAGATTTCAAGAAGAAGCTTCAAGATCTTCATGCCAAGAATAGACAAGATCCATCTCGGTCAGAGAAGAAGATCTCAGTGGGTAAAGCTTATTTCCATTTTTGTTCATCCAAGAGAGAAGGTAGCTACTGGAGCTACGAAGAGGAAGGAGCAAATATGGAAAAGAAGGAGCTGTCAAAGATCAAAAGTTCATCAAGGGTCAAAATTCTTTCTTGGAGCCAAAGTCAAGATCAAGGGCTCAGATTGAAGAAGATTGATGAGAAGGGATGAGAGAGGTACATGCATGTTGATTTTCGGTTTTCCTTCTCTCTTCTCTCTGTCCGAACCGAAACTGCTTGTGTGTTGGAGAAGATGTTGGTGGCTCGGTTGAACCGGTTTCAACTTTGGAAGCTTCCCCTTCTATACAGCCTGCCATATTAGAAGATCATTCACAAGCAGAGAAGGTAGTAGTACCAGAGTTAATTCAGAAAGGCAAAGCAACTCCAATCCTTTACCTTATTCCTATTACTAATTTTAAGATCTACAATATATTCCTTTCATGAATTGCCCTTGCATCAATCTAACAACCTTCTGATCTGCCTGACTAAGACTTGTAAGATAACCATAACTTGCTTCAAGCCACAATACTCGTGGGATCGACCTTGACTCACTCATGTATACTTGGACGACCCAGTGCACTTGCTGGTACTGCTATATGATAGTGTAGGGTTCGTATGCACCAAGTTTTTGACGCCGTTGCCGAGGATTGTTGAGTTTGGACAAATTGAAGGATTGTCTTGCTCCCTAGATCAAGTAATTTTTATTTTTGTTTGAGTCTTTTAATTTTTGTTTTCTTCTTCAAAATTTTCCAAAAAAAAAATTATTTAAAAACCTTTTCAAAAATATTTTTCTTTTCTTTGTTTGATTTATGTTCTTGATTTGAGTCTTTTAATTCTTTTGTTTTCTTCTTCCTAAACCTTTTACAAGAAATATTTGTCTTTTCTTTGTTTGAGTTTCAGTGTTGATGTTCTTGTTGAGTCTTGCATGTTCCTATTTTTCAATTACAAAAATTTTAAAACTTTTCCAACAACCTTTATCTTCTTTGTCACCTTTTTCATTTATTTGAGTCTTGTTTCAAATTTTAAGTTTGGTGTTTGGGTCTTTTATTTTTGTTCTTGTTAAATTTTCGTCCCTTTTTTTTCTTCCTTTTAAAAACTTTTCAAAAATAATTTTTCTTTGTTTAATTCTTGTGTCAATTCTTTAAGTTTGGTATTTTTTGTTTATTTTCTTGTGATTTTCGAAAATATATGTTTGGTTTTCTAAAAATTTTAAGTTTGGTGTTCTTTTTATGTTCTTGTATTCTTTGAGTCTTTGAATTTTGTTCTTTGCGTTCTTGTGACTCATCATAGTGTTATTGAGTCTTTTATGTGTTTTGATCTTAAAATTTTTAAGTTTGGTGTCCCCTTGTGTTTCCCTCTAAAATTTTCGAAAATTAGGGGTGCTGTCTAAAAAATTTAAGTTTTGTATCTTTTGTGTGTTTTTCTCTTTCATCATAAAATTAAAAAATTAAAAAAATATCTTTTCTAACTTAATTCTAACTATAATTTTCGAAAATCTCATAAAAAATTAAGATTTTGATTTTAAATTTTTATCTTATCATATCTTAGTTTTCAAAAATTAAATCTTTTCAAAATTAAAAATCTCATATTTTTCAAAAAAATCTTATCTTTTTCTTATCTTTTTCAAAATTTAAAAATCTTATCTTATGTTTTTCAAATTTTAATTTTCAAAATCATATCTTTTTCAAATTCAAATTTTAAAACCTTATCTTTTTTAAATCAATTTCAAATCTTTTTAATTTCATATCTTATTTTTTTCTAATTTCAAATTTTGATTTCAAATCTTTTCTTATCTTATCCTCTATCTTATTTTAAAATTCAAATCTTTTTCTTAATTAATATCTTATCTTTTTTCTCTTATTTTTCAAAACTTCCTAACTAACTTTTCCCTCCTTAATTTTAGAAAATAATATATTCTTCTCTCTCTCTTCTTTTTCAAAACTACCTAACTAACTCTCTTCTCCCTCTTAATTTTCGAAAACTTCTTCATCTTATCTCTCTTCTATTTACGAAAATTCACTAACTAATTTTAAAATATTTTTAAATTATCAACCATAATTTCAAAAATTAATTAACTAAATAAAAACAAAAATATTTTAATTCTTATTTACTTTTTCTATTTATACTTCTCTTTTCACATCTATTCATTCGACTTCCTCTTCTCCCCCTCTCCCATCGTCCATCTTTATTTTTTCTATCTTCTTTTATTTACTCTTATCTACTATTTCCAATGTATTTTTCTTCTACTTCTTTTACTTCTTTTCTTTCTTCTTCTTCTTTCTTTACTTCTGACTTTAAGGAGGAGCTTCTTGCCAATTTGGCACAAAGAGCTTTCTTCTTTTCCATCTTTTTTTCTTCTTGTATATGTCCAAGAACAGGAATAAAGAACCCCTATTGACTCCTGATCCTGAACCTGAGAAGACTCTAAGGAGGCGTTTACAACAAGCTAAAGCATAACACTCCGGAAGAGACCTTTCAGAAAGTTTTGAACAAGAACTGGAGGACATGGCCAAACCATAAGAGGAGCCCGAAAGGTCCTTGGTGACTTCACCATGACTACCTCTCACTTTTATGGCAGAAGCATTGTTGTACCTGCCATTGGAGCTAACAATTTTGAGCTTAAGCCTTAGTTAGTCTATCTTTTGTAGCAGAACTGCAAATTTCATGGACTTCCACTTGAAGATCCTCATCAGTTCTTAGCAAAATTCTTATAGATCTGTTATACTATAAAGACTAATGGAGTTAATCCTGAAGTTTACAAGCTGATGCTCTTTCCCTTTGCAGTAAGAGACAGAGCTAAGTTATGGTTGGACACCAACCAAGAGAGAGTCTTGACTCTTGGGAAAAGCTGGCCAATACTTTTCTGGCTAAGTTTTTTCCCCCTTAAAGAATGAGCAAGATTAGAGTGGAAGTTCAAACCTTCAGACAAAGAGAAGGTGAATCCCTCTATGAAGCTTGCGAAAGATACAAACAATTGATCAGGAGATGTCCTCCTGACATGCTCTTAGAATAGTCCATCACGGGCATGTTCTATGATGGTCTGTCTGAGATATCCAAGATTTCCTTGGATAGCTTTGCAGGTGGATCCCTCCACTTGAGAAAAACACCTGCAGAAGCAAGAGAACTGATTGAAATGGTTACTAACAACCAGTTCATGTATACTTATGAAAAAATCCTGTGAACCATGGAATCTCTCAGAAGAAAAGAGTTCATGAAGTTGAGACTCTGAATGCCATCTTGGCTCAGAATAAGATCCTGACCCAACAGGTCAACATGATCTCTCAACATCTAACTGGGATGCAAACTGCAGTTGGCAATACTCAGGAAGCTTCTCCTGAAGAAGAAGCTTATGATCCTGAGCAACCTATTATGGAGGAGGTGAACTATATGGGAGAACCCTATGGAAACACCTACAACCCTTCATAGAGGAACCATCCTAATATTTCATGGAAAGATCAACAGAGACCTCAGCAAGGTTTCAACAACAACCAAGGTGGAAGAAACCAGAACAGGTTCAATAACAGACCACCATTCCCATCTTCTCAAGGGAATATGGAAAACTCTAAGCATAGCCACTCTAACTTAGTTACTCTGGTCTCCAGCTTCACTAAGACCACCCACAGTTTCATTAATGAAACAAGGTCCTCCATTAGAAGCTTGGAGGTACAGGTTGGTCAACTGAGCAAGAGGATTCCTGAGACTCCTCCTGACACTCTTCCAAGTAACACTGAGGTTAAGCCTAGAGAAGAGTCCAAGGCTATAACCATGGAGGTAGAGGCCGAATTGGAGAAAAATAGGGCGGCATTGAACGCCAGTGAAGAAGCCTTAACTGGGCGTTCAACACCCACAATGGCAGCAAGCCTAGAATTAAACACCAGTGAGGAAGCCTTCACTGGGTGTTTAACGCCCATCCTAGCGGAAAAGTTGGCGTTGAATGCCAGCCAGGGAGCACTGGATGGGCGTTCAACGCCAAAACAGGAAGGCTTTCTGGCGCTGAACGCTAGTGAGGAACCCTTCACTAGGCGTTCATCGCCCAACCAGGCAGCCATTCCGGCGCTGAACGCCAGCGAGGAACTCCTAACTAGGCGTTCAACGCCCACCAGCCCAGGGAAGCTGGCATTGAACGCCAGGAAGCACGTCCCTGCTGGGCGTTCAATGCCCAGAATGCTAGAGGGAGCCAGTCAGGGTGGATAGTAAGGGCGTTCAACGCCCAAAGAGCTCACAGAGCTGGCGTTGAACGCTAGCCAAAGCACACCCTTTGAGTGCTTAAATCCCACTTAAGAACCCTCTAGTCCATAATCAAAGGAAACCATAAAGACCTTTGAGGTTTCTTTGAATGCACCTATGTAGTGCATGAGTTCTGATGACTACTCATCCTCAGGTGAGGATGAAGATACTAGGGAAGAGCAAGTTGCTCGTTTCCTGGGAGCTCTAATGAAGCTGAATACCAAGTTATTTGGTACAAAGTCTCTGGAGGAAGAACCTCCACTGCTTACCAAAGAACTCCATGCTTTGGTTCAACAAGAGCTACCTCAGAAGCCTCCGGATCCTGGACACTTTCTGATTCCTTGCACCATAGGCACCATGACCTTTGAAAAGGCTCTGTGTGACGTAGGGTCAAGTATTAACCTCATGTCACTTTCTGTAATAGAGAAGCTGGGAATTATTGAGGTGAAAGCTGCAAATATCTCTTTAGAGATGGCAGACAAGACAATGAAGAAGCCATATGGCTTAGTGGAGGATGTCTTGGTCAAAGTTGAAAACCACTACATCCCTACAAAATTCATTGTCTTAGACATAGGAGAGGATGAGGATGACTGTGTCATCCTTGGAAGACATTTCCCAGCCACAGCCAATGCTATCATGGATGTGGCTAAAGGAGAACTAACTTTACAGTTAGGGAAGGACCACATCTTATTCAAGATGCCTCATCCTAATTCTCCCTCTAAAAGAGAGATAAATGTGCAACACCTTGTGTTCCAACCCTCTCTTTCTGTGCAGAGCTTTACAGAGCCCTAGACATCAATTCTAAATTTGGTGTTGGACAGCCCTCAACAAGCTCTAAGCACAAAGGTACTAAAAAGAAAGTACCTAAAGGCTGGATGGACAAGAAAGTCTCAACTGAAGGTCTCTCACCTGGCATGAGAGTTTTCTTCACTAAGAAGCCAGTCCTACCATATATAGTGAGTCATGTCCTGTCTCTAGAGCATGTAGAGCTCATTCATGAGAGGACAGGAAGAAAATTCACTGTAAGGGGTGAAAATCTGAGCCCATACTCACCTCCATAAGGAGCTAAAGGTCAAGCTCATGACGTTAAAGAATCACTTATTGGGAGGCAACCCAACCTTACTCAACCATATTTATTTTCTTTCATTTTTTTCTTTCAATTGTCAAAGTCATGATCATATGCAGCATTCAGTCAAGAGACAGCATTTCACAGCATTGAAAACAAAACACTTTGGACGGAGTGTCAAAGTTGAACACCAGCCAGGGTATCCTTGCTGGGCGTTCAATACCTATCATGCGCAGCATTGCTGGCATTGAACGCCAGCCATGGAGCAGCCCCCGAGCACCAATGCAGAGAAGTAGGAAAACTGGATTTCCCAGCCTCTCAAGACCTGTAGGTCTCACAGAAGCTCAACCTACCCCACCTTCTTCTACTCTACTTTGCTCGAGGACGAGCAAAACTCTCAAGTTTGGTGTTGCAAAAGCGTTGCTTTTTGACTTCTACCACTCCTAAGTATGGAAGAAGAGGATGGAGCAAACTAGGAAGCATGCACAAGAGCTTATGCAGCGGCCTCAACAAAGACAAATGAGTGACATTGAAGAGATCAAGCACTACATTGGATCCTCAAGGAAGAGCACTAGCCACCATCATTCAGATGGATTCGTTCTCTTTACACCCCTTTCCTATTATTTTTCTATTTTCTGTCTATTTTTTATTTGTTCTCCAGTTTTAGTTGCATGATCATTTGCATTGATATCTTAAAAGTTGTAAGATATTCCATATATCTCTCACCATGCTTAAAAGAAATTTTTTTTGTGAAAAAAATTGAGAGATGCATGAATTTCAAGTTTAAAATAAGAGTAGTTTAATTATGTTGATGTGGTGTCATTTGCTTTTATTTTCTGAATGTATGAAATAAACAGTGCATGTTTGAAGTTGAAATTTTAGAATGTTGGCTCTTGAAAGAATAAGAAAAAAAGGAAAAGTATTATTGATAATCTGAAAAATCTAAAAATTGATTATTGAAGCAAGAAAAAGCAACAAAAAGCAAAAGAAATAGCATGTTGCAAAAGAAAAAAGAAAAAAAATTCTTATGCATGCAAAAAAGAAAGAAAAATGGCAAAAAGAGAAAAATAAAAAGCAGAAAAATCCACTACTGCCTAAAAATGTAGGAAAATGAGGGCAGATTGAAAAAGCCAGTAACCCTTTAAACCAAAAGGCAAGGGTAAAAGGACCCAAGGCTTTGACCATTAATGGATAGGAGGGCCCACAGGAATAAAATCTTGGCCTAAGCAGCTAAACCAAGCTGTCCCTAACCATGTGCTTCTGGCATGAAGGTGTCAAGTAAAAAGCTTGAGACTGAGCGGTTAAAGTCATAGTCCAAAGCAAAAAGAGTGTGCTTAAGAACTCTGGACACCTCTATCTGGGGACTCTAGCAAAGCTGAGTCACAATTTGAAAAGGTTCACCCAGTTAAAGTGTCTGTGTCATTATTGTATCTGGTGGTAATACTGGAAAACAAGGTGCTTAAGGTCATGGCCAAGACTCAAAAAGCTGTGTTCAAGAATCAAAATAAGCTTAAATAGGAAAGTCAATAATATCATCCGGATTCTAAGTTCCTAAATATGCCAACCATTCTGAGTTTCAATAGATTGTGAGATGCAAAAACTGTTCAGAAGCAAAAAGTCACTAAGACCCGCTCATCTGATTGTAACTAAGCTTCATTTGAAAACTTTTGTATCTTAATTTTATTTTTATCCTACTGTGTTTTTAGTTGCTTGGGGACAAGCAACGGTTTAAGTTTGGTGTTGTGATGAGCGGATATTTTATACGCTTTTTGACATCATTTTCATATAGTTTTTAGTAGTTTTTATTTAGTTTATATAGGTTTTAGTGTTAAATTCACATTTTTGGGTTCAACTGAGTATTTGTGTTCTTGGACAATTTCAGGTATTTTCTGGTTGAAATTGAGGAATTGGAGCAGAAGTCTGATTCAGAGACAAAGAAAGCACTGCAGATGTTGTCCAAATCTGACCTGCCTGCATTCGGAAGAGATTTTCCGGAGCTACAGAAGTCCAAATGGAGCGCTCTCAACGGATATGGGAAGCTGACTTCTAGAGCTTTCCATCAATATATAATAGTTTATACTTTGCTTCGGATTAGAAGGCCTAAAACTGGCGTCCAACGCCAGCAACCTGCCCCCTTCAAGGCGTCCAGCGTCCAAAGAGCAGAGACCAATGTACAAACGCCCAAAGGGGACCTCCTAGCTGGCGTTACATGCCCTAGAGACCTCATAGCACGTGGATCTCATCAAAGCTCAGCCCAAACACTCACCAAGTGGGCCCCAGAAGTGGATTTTAGCACTAAATAGACTGTTTTATCCTTACTAGTCATTTGTTTAGTAGTTAAGGGATTTTATTTATGTAATTTAGAAAATATTCGATTCAGGAGAGCATCATACACATTTACATTGTATTTTTACTTCATTATGAGTTTCTAAACCTCCTAGGATGAGGGGAAGAGCCCTGCTGAGTCCTATGAATTAATAAAAGTATTACTATTTCTTCTTCGATCCGTGTTTGATTTATCTCTAAGATGTATAATCTGATCTTCATCGTGGTGAATAGGATGATCTAACCAATCAGCTCTATTCATCACATTAAGATGAACGTGCCTGACAAACACCCGCGTATACTTGTGTTCGTGTGAATACGTGACTGGAAAGCACGAGCCAACAGCTATGTTTATACATCTCTCAGATGGTTAATCCATGACTGCATTGGGGACTTCTCAAGACACCAGTTCAACTGATTTTTGGGGAGATTAGGGTCTCTGTGGTATAGGCTAGAATCCAAAGAAGCAACATTCTCTGATCCGAAAGATTCGACTTTGTCCGTGGCGTTTTGAGTAGGATCGCCAGGAGAATGGACTGCTAAGCGCTTCACCCTTCGTCAGATTGGATGACGACGGCCAATGGAATTCAATCTGTAGCAGAGAAGATCAATGACCACGTCCCATAGCGTTGATCACATACAGCCTGCCATAGAAGAAGATCATTCACAAGCAGAGAAGATAGTAGTACCTGAGTTAATTCAGAAAGGCAAAGCAACTACAATCTTTTACCTTATTCCTATTACTGATTTTAAGATATACAATATATTCCTTTAATGAATTGCCCTTACATCAATCCAACAACCTTCTGATCTGCCTGACTAAGACCTGCAAGATAACCATAACTTTCTTCAAGCCACAATCCTCATGGGATCGACCCTGACTTGCTTAGGTATTATTTGGACGACCCAGTGCACTTGCTGGTACTGCTGTACGAGAGTGTGGGGTTCGTACACACCAGTGCATGGTGGAGAAAGGAGTGTAGATAGCCAAAGAACTCCAAGAATCATTAAGAAGGTTAATTCAAAGCTTGGAGTTCAAGTGGGATGCAAGACATAATGGAGTGATCTTTGGAGAACGTTGGGTTGTTTTACAGGTCATTTGAGAGCTCATCCATCCGGCTTGAAGAATAGAGATCAACAAGAAGGTGACAGAATACTTAGAATATGGGATCCTGGAGGAGTTTTGAAGTGCAAGCTTGGATGGAGGTTTAAGGAGGAGTGAAAACACAAGCCACCATAGCAAGAGTCTCCACAACAAGTCCAACTTAAGGACTATAAACCAAAGTGCTAGGTGGGAGACACCCCACCATGGTAACATCTTTCTTACCATTTCTTTTTGTTTATAGTCTTGTTTCATTACATTTTGCTTCTTTTAGCTAGCTTAAGATTAATTTGATTTTGAGTTTAGTAGGTTGATTTTGGTTTGGATCATGAATTTATGGGTTTTTGGATGTTTTGGGGTTGAATTTTGATTGGGCTAAGGCTTGGTGCCTTAGAATTTGAAGAAATTTTTTAGAAAAAACAGGGCATGTGCGTGCGCACAACATTGTGTGCACGCACAAAATAAGTGAATTTTGCGTTATATGCGTAAGCACCCACCTGTGCATACGCACACTAGTTTGTTCACCCTCTATTGGGAGCGCTCGCACGTTTTGTGCGCACGCATTCCCCTGTGTTTTGCGCTCTGTGCGTACGCACAGGCTTGTGCGTACGCACACCAACCCCAAATTCCCTATTATGTGCACGCACACCCCACTGTGTGCGCGCACACTCATTTGCATCCATTCTGTTCGTAGCACTCGCACACTTTGTGCGTATGAACCCCTACCACTTTTTGCTTCTGTGCGTACACACGGATCAGTGTGCGCACACACACATGATCCTTTACAAATAAAATAAAATAAAATAAAATAAATGAATAAAAATAAAAAATTGTTCTGTGCGTACGCACACTTCTTAATCCCCTCTCTGTTCACAGCGTTCACACATCCTTGTGTGTCTGCTCACTTCCCCTGTTTCACCTAGTGTGCATACGCACACATAACTGTGCGTACACACAAGTGCTGTTTTGGGCAACATTTTTATTGCACTTTGAATTAAGCCAAACACACTGCCAGCCCTCCCATCCCTCTCTTATCTTGCTTTTTCCATGTTTTTCTACTTGTTTTACTTAGTCTTCCTAGCGTTTCATTTTTATTTTAGTAATTATATCTGCTTTGCTTTAGTTGTTTGTTAATTGAATAAGTTGCAAGTGTTTGTTTGATGTTGATTGGGTTACTTCTTAATTGAATTTCATCAATGCACTTATACTTTGCCTTAAATTGCTAGCACCTACTTGGATTTGCGCATTCACATTTTGTTGCATATTAGGTGAAATTTTTATGAGTGCACTTGAATATAGTGAATTGAATTGAATTTCTTATTCATCATGGATTTTAAATTAATATAATCACATAACAAGGTATTTGTTCCTTGTTAATGATTTGCATTTGTTTGAGATTGACTTGACTTAGTTCTTATCAAGACTTGTCACTTTTTGTAACAAGCACCTTATACATGTGATTATTTCATTATTCCTAAGGATGAATAAGTAGTTTCTCTTCATCATTGAATTGGTTATTGCTTGTTGTGCTATTTTAGTAATTTTGTTCTTTCACTTGCACAACATCAATATCCAATATCTCGTATATTCAATTCACTTTAGTTGTAGTGACCAAGGTTTGCTTGTGCCTTAAGTTTTGCTTATTCTTTACTTGAAACTTAGGCTACTTAATTGAGGAACATATGTTATTTCTTTTGATTGTGTGGATACCGTTTTAACTGAACAATGTGTGTGTTCTAAACAATGCGCACATTTAGAATGCACACATTGTCTTTTATCATACCACACACATATGAACTCTTGGGGGGGGGGATTCGCCACTTTTGGGGCATAAATTTTCTTTTCCGAACACTTTGCACTTTATTTTTTGTTTCTTTTTATTATGTTTCTGGTAGATATTTAGAGTGCTTTTGACTGTTACATTGCATTTTTTCTTTTGGTATATATATCTTAGTTTATTTCTAGTTATTGCATTTGGCATTTTTGCTTTTTCATGGTATATATTTTATAGATAGAAGTTGGGATTAGATGTTGTGAATAGTATAGAACCTAGTTCAATTTTGTTCTAATTGTTCATGTTAGTTTTTGGATGTTGAAAATTAGGAATAGAACTAGGAAATTTTGGAAATTACATCCATCACATCATACATACATATAGGAAATAATTTTGGTGAAAAACAACAAAAATTTTCAAGAATTTTGTTTTGAGGGCGTTTTATTGAATTGGTTTGGAAAATTATTTTTTAACTTGCTTGAATGAATTTTTATGGAACATAGAAGAGAGATAGAATAAATTACCTTGTGAGATTTGAGCCTATAATGAGTGGTTACAATTTATAACCACAATTTTTTGTTCATTGTGTGCTATGCTCTTTCTATGATTGTGATATTGGTTTTGCTTGATTCTTTATGTCAAATATTTGATGTTTTGATTGCATTTAGTATGATTGAGGCCATTTTTGAATTAAACTCACTTACCTATATGGACCTACCCTTGCATCTACCGTTGTTAACCCCTTTTGAGCCTTAATTACCCCATTGTATTTAATATCACCACATCACAACCTTAAGCGGAAAATCGTGAATTACCTTGATTTGCATCTTTGATTAGCTTAGGTTAAGGTGTGTGTTTCATTTAAGTGTGGGGGAATTTTGGAAAACATTGATAGTGAATGAAAATGTTAGTTTTGGGTAATTCAAGAAAAAATTTGGAAAATAGGTCCACATTCATGTATCAATTTGCCTTAACCATATGCATTTGTCCTAGAGAAAGAAGAAAAAGAAATTGAAAGAAAAGAAAAAAAAGAAATGAATGAAAGAAAAATTTAAAGCAAAAAGGGGACAAATGTGGTCCCAAAGAGAAGAAAAATGAATAAGAAATGCATATGTGAATTTGAATAGAAACCAAGGCATGAATGTGTGTGAAAAGAAGTAATGGGTGGTTAGAAAGCATTTTTTATGGGTTAATTGATATAGGTTGAGTTGCATACTTAAGCTAATCAAAGATCCAATTCCTTAGTCCACTTAGCCATATTTATCCTACCTTGACTCTAACCATTACAACCCTAATAAGTCCTCATGATACTTGCATTCATATATCACATGTTTGTTGAGTGTTAGATGAAAAGCAAATCCTTGAAAGCATGATTAGAAGAGACTTGAGTGAATTGACCCTAAACACTGAGCGATTAGAGTGCATACACTCCTAGTGAGGGTTCAATTACTCAATTCTATGTTTCCACCTCTCTTGTCATGTATTCTTGCAAGTTGCTTTATTTTGAAACTTGAATCAATTCTTTGGATTTTGATTGCATTGAATTATTTCTTTGCTTAGCCCTATATGTCTATATACTTGCTTAGAATTTGATTGTTTGTTTTCACCAAATCAACAGGACATTATAGATAGATAGATATATATAGTATATACATACTTGCATGCATATAGATAGTTACATTCAATAAGTTGTTATCCCTTTGATTATTCTCCTTGTTTGGTTTAACATGAGGACATGCTATTGTTTAAGTGTAGGCGAATTGATGAATCCATATTTGATGATGAATTTTGGTTTGATTTGAGTGGATTTCATCATACAAAACCCACATTTATTCATCAAAATAGCATACTTTTGTGTTTTCTCCCTAAATTGGACTTAAATGTGAAAAAATCCATTTTTGAGCTTAAATTAGTGATTTTAATCCCACTTTTATGCCATTCGATGCCATGACATGTTTGTTGAGTGATTTTAGGTCCTAAAGGCAAGATTGGCAAGGCAAAAGTGGAAGGAAGCATGTACAAAGGGAGAAAACATAAAGAAATCAAAGGAGAAGCACTCAGCCATGTGTGTGCACGCACAATTCCCAGTACGTACAGACAAGAAGGAAATCAGCATGCGTGCGTACGCACAACACTTTGTGCGCACGCACAAGTAAAAATTCAGCAAAGTGTGCGTGCGCACACATCTGTGCGTACACACAGGTACCAGTGCGTAACTTCATTAATGAAGCACGTGGCTCATGATTTTGGGGGTCTTTTGGCCCAATTTTGGAAGGCTGAAGCTGGTTTTGAAGTACTATATGAAAGGGTATCATTCACATATGAAGGGAGCTCAACTTAGATTAGGAAAAACACATAGTAGGAGTAGGAGTAGTGTAGCATACAAATTCTCTCTTAGGGTTTTAATTAGGTTTTAATGTAGCATTTTATAGTTCAATTTTGGTCTTGGATTTTCCTTTCTCATTGTGAGTATTTCTTTCATTTTCCCTTTTATCACATTACTTGTTCTACACTTGCTCCTATTTTAATTTCTTTTGTCAATATATACATAGTTTTGCAATTTTGAGTTTTGGTTCATGAATTTGATGTTTGATGGCTTTTATATGATTGTTTGAGTTGCCTTTGTTGATTTTGATCAATTGTGGTTCATAGTTTTCATTATTTTCCTAATTTTGCCATATTATATGATTATGCCCTCTATGTGTTTGATGAAATGCCAATTTTGATTATGGAGTAAATTTTCACACCTTGGCTTGGGGAAATAAAATTATGGAATGCTAGAGTTACAATATCCGACATTTAGTGATAATTCTTGGGTTGTTAGTTGTTATTGTTTCCACTAATGCTAGCTTATTACTAAGGTAGTTGGTAAGTTAGCTAGGATTTGTGGATTAATAACAATTATGCTCACTTGACCTACTCTTTGATGTTAAGGGTTGACTTAGTGAGATTAATCCATCATAATTATCATAGTTGTGGTTATGGCAAGGAAGGAATTCCATAACTCATCCCAAGTCAAGGTTCCATTTATGTTTAAACCACATTTCCATCAATTTTGAGTCATACTTGTTCATATTACATACATAGTTCTTTTATTCTTTTATTAGTTTATTAATTGTAATTTTGATCGTTCTTTTATCTCTTTATTGTTTGCTTCTTTATTGAAAAAACACTTTTTGATCTTACAACCAAAATTGTGCACTCTTGAGCATTGGTTCCTAGGAAAGAACGACCCGAGGTTTGATTACTCTCGGTTATATTTTAATTTGAAAAAATAAAATTTGATTGAGCATTACTTGTTGGTTGAGAACTATACTTGCAACGAGGTTATTTCTCTTTTACCGAGAAAAAATTCTTAGCTGACGATTTTGCACTTTCAACCATCACCTTTGAGAAGGCACTATGTGACCTTGGCTCAAGCATCAATCTGATGCCTCTGTCTGTAATGAAGAGGCTAGGAATTCTAGAGGTGCAGAGTGCCAAAATCTCGTTACAGATGGCAGACCAGACCCTAAAAAGGGCGTATGGTAATGTGGAGGATGTCTTAGTAAAGGTTGGGGACCTTTACATCCCTGTGGATTCTGTGATCCTAGAAACTGGGGAACATAGAGATGAATCCATCATCCTTGGAAGGCCTTTCCTAGCCACTGCTAAGGCCATGATTGATGTGGAAAGAGGAGAGTTAGTCTTAAGACTACATGAGGATTGTATCTTATTCAAGATACCCAACCCTCAGTCTCTCTCTGACAGAGTTGGTACCATAGTGCAACACAATGTGTTTCAGCCTTTCTTTCAGTGCAGAGCTTCACAGAACCCCAAGACACCAATTCTAAGTTTGGTGTTGGGCAACCATCATCAAGCACTGGGAAGGAAGGTACTAATAAGAAGGTACCTAAAGGCTAGAGGGACAAGAAGATCTCCACTGAAGGCCTTTCACCTAGCATGAGAGTTGTCTTCACTAAGAGTCCAGTCATTCCACACACAATGAGTAGGATCCTGTCTCTAGAGCATGTGGAGCTCATTCATGAGAGCACATGAAGAAATTTCACTGTAAGGGGTGAAGATCTGAGCCCCTATCTATCTCCGTAATGGAGCTGTCCGTCAAGCTAGTAACGGTAAAGAAAGCGCTTGTTGGGAGGCAACTCAACTATAATTAGAGTAATATTATCTTCTTTATTTTCTTTTGATTTTGTTTTAGTTTAATCTCTTTAGTTTTTCTCTTGATTTTGGATGTTTGTGATCATATACAGCACTTAGAGAAGTGACAGAGACATGCAAAACCGAAAATAGAACACCCAGGGGAGATCCTCTTGCTGGCATTAAACGCCAGACAAGGAGGAAGCTAGGCATTCAATGCCCCTTAGGGAGATGGAGCTGGCGTTGAATGACAGGAAGGGAGCATCCTGGGCGTTCAACGCCCAAAAGGGAGCATGCATTGGCATTGAACGCCAGCCAGGGAGCATAGCTGGGCATTCAACACCCTCAAGGGGCAGCCAACCCCAGCCATTTACCCCCTATGGGCGTTCAATGCCCATTCCTGGCGTTGAACGCCAGGTAGGGGGCAGGCAGCTCAAGTTCTGCAGCCTTCTCAAGAGAGTGGGTCCCACAGAATTTCTACCTACCCTACCTTCTTCTCTCTCCTACTTTCTAAACCTTGAAACCCACACCCTACTTTTCCTCTTCCCCATACACCATCAACCAATCACATCTGCATCACCTTTTCCTCTTCCTAAAACTCCATCATAATGACCATCATTCAATTCCCACCAACTCCACCCATTTCAAATTCAAACCCCTCCCTCCCATTCTTCCTTCCTATAGCCGCACCCTAACCCTCCCACCCCTATAAATATCCTTCATTCCTTCCTTTATCCTCACACTATACACACTCTTCCCCTTCCTCATCCCCCACTTGGCCAAAGGCTTCTCTCCCTTTTCCTTCTATATTTCTTCTTCCTTCTACTCCCTTCTTTTCATTTTGATATTATTTGCTCGAGAAAGAGCAAAGTTCTTAAGTTTGGTATTACAAAAGCTTTGCTTTGTCACTTCTACCATTCCTAAGTATAGAACCAAAGACCAGTGAAGCCTCAAGGAAGAGAAAGGGAAAGGCTTCCGCTTCCTCTTCAAAACCATAGGAATCATGGAAATTCCCCCACTATAGCCCACCAAGATCATTTCTATGCTATGGTGAGGCACAAAAGGGTGATTCTTGAGGTCCCCTTTAGGCTCAAGGAGGATGAGTATCCGGAGATCCTTGAAGAAATCTGAAGAAAGAACTAGGAAATTCTAGCACATCCTATTGGTGTGAGAAATCGTGATTCACACTTTTCACATCTCTGCACAACTAACCAGCAAGTGGACTGGGTCATCCAAGTAATAAACCTTACGTGAGTAAGGGTTGATCCCACGGAGATTGTCGACTTGAAGCAAGCTATGGTCATCTTGTAAATCTCAGTCAAGCGGATTCAAAAGGTTAAGGGGTTTTGATAATTAAAAGATAAATAAAATATAAAATAAAATAAAGATACTTATGTGATTCCTTGGTGGGAATTTCAGATAAGCATTTGGAGATGCTTTGTTGCTTCTGAACATCTGCTTTCCTATTGTCTTCTTCTCCAATCATGCGTGCTCGCTTCCATGGCAAGTTGTATGATCCTCTCGGATGAAAAATACCAGGTACGATCTCTGCACGGCTAATCAACTGTCAGATTTCTCGTCTCAGATGAAAAATACCAATACAGCTACCGCACGGCTAATCATCTGTCGGTTCCTGCTAGCGTTGGAATAGGACCCTTGTCCTTTTGCACACTGTCACTGCGCCCAAAATTCACAAGTTTGAAGCTCGTCACAGTCATCCCTTCCTAGATCCTACTCGGAATACCACAGAAAATGTTTATACTTTCCAGATCTCAGGAACGGCTGCCAATTGGTTCTAGCCTCTACCACGAAGATCTTAATCTCACGGACTCAGTCCGTGTATTAGAGACACAAGAGATACGCACTCAAGCTGTCGCCCAATGACTACGTTGAGCTCAGATAGAACGGAAGTGGTTGTAAGGCACGCGTTCATAGGTTTGAGAATGATGATGAGTGTCACGAATCATCATATTCTCCATATAGACATACGAGTGGGTATCTTAGAATAGAATCAAGCGTGATTGAATAAAAAATAGTAGTAATTACATTAATTCATGAAGAACAGTAGAGCTCCACACCTTAATCTATGGAGTGTAGAAACTCCACCGTAGAAAATACATAAGTGAAAATAGTCTAGGCATGGCCGAATGGCCAGCCTCCAAGTCCAAGTCTCAGATCTCAAAATGATCAAAGATCAAATATGATCAAAAGATGTGAATACAATAGTAAAAAGTGCTATTTATACTAAACTAGTTACTAGGGTTTACAGAAAATAAGTAACTAAGTGCAGATAGTGCAGAAATCTACTTCCGAGGCCCACTTGGTGTGTGCTTGGGCTGAGCATTGAGCTTTACACGTGCATAGGCTATTCTTGGAGTTAAACGCCAGCTTGGGTGCCAGTTTGGGCATTTAACTCCAGTTCTGGTGCCAATTCTGGCGTTTTACTCCAGAAAAGGGTCTTTGGTGGGCGTTTAGACGCCAGTTTGGGCCATCAAATCTCAGGCAAAGTATGCACTATTATATATTGCTGCAAAGCCCAAGATGTCTACTTTCCAACTCAATTGAGTGCGTGCCAATTGAGCTTCTGTAGTTCCAAAAAATCCACTTCGAGTGCAGGAGGGTCAGAATCCAACAGCATCTGCAGTCCTTTTTCAGCCTCTGAATCAAATTTTTGCTCAGGTCCCTCAATTTCAGCCAGAAAATACCTGAAATCACAGAAAAACACACAAACTCATAGTAAAGTCCTGAAATGTGATTTTTGAATAAAAACTAATAAAAATATAATAAAAAGTAACTAAATCTTACTAAAAACTATGTAAAAATAATGCCAAAAAGGGTATAAATTATCCGCTCATCACAACACCAAACTTAAATTGTTGCTTGTCCTCAAGCAACTAAAAACAAAATATGATAAAAAGAAGAGAAAATACAATAAATTCCAAACTTATCAATGAACTTAGTTCCAATTAGATGAGCGGGGCTAGTAGCCTTTTTGCTTCTGAACAGTTTTGGCATCTCACTTTATCCTTTGAAGTTCAGAATTATTGGCATCCATAGAAACTCAGAATTCAGATAGTGTTATTGATTCTCCTAGTTCAGTATGTTGATTCTTGAACACAGCTACTTTATGAGTCTTGGCCGTGACCCTAAGCATTTTGTTTTCCAGTATTACAACCGGATACATAAATGCCACAGACACATAACTGGGTGAACCTTTTCAGATTGTGACTCAGCTTTGCTAGAGTCCCCACTTAGAGGTACCCAGAGCACTTAAGCACACTCTTTTTGCTTTGGACCACAACTTTAACCGCTCAGTCTCAAGCTTTTCACTTGACACCTTCACGCCACAAGCACATGGTTAGGGACAGCTTGATTTAGCCGCTTAGGCCTGGATTTTATTCATTTGGAACCTCCTATCAATTAATGCTCAAAGCCTTGGATCCTTTTTACCCTTGCCTTTTGGTTTAAAGGGTTATTGGCTTTTTCTGCTTGCTTTTTCTTTTTCTTGCTTTTTTTCTTTATTTTTTGCATATACATTTTTTTTCACAAGCTTTTGCTTTTCCCTGCTTTTTCTTGCTTCAAGAATCAATTTTATGATTTTTCAGATTATCAATAACATTTCTCTTTTTTCATTATTCTTTCAAGAACCAACAATTTTAACATTCATAAACAACAATATAAAAAATATGCACTGTTCAAGCATTTATTCAGAAAACAAAAAGTATTGCACCACATCAAAATAATTAAACTAATTTCAAGATAGAATTCAAAATCATGCACTTCTTGTTCTTTTTCAAATAAAAACATTTTTCATTTAAGAAAGGTGAAGGATTCATACGACATTCATAGCTTTAAGACATAGACACTAAACACTAATGATCATGTAATAATGACACAAACATAGACAAAACATAAAGCATAGAAACCGAAAAACAGAAAAATAAGAACAAGGAAATTAGAGAACGGGTCCACCTTAGTGATGGCGGCTAGTTCTTCCTCTTGAAGATCTTATGGAGTGCTTGAGCTCCTCTATATCTCTTCCTTGCTTTTGTTGCTCCTCCCTCATGGCTCTTTGGTCCTCTCTGATTTCATGGAGGATGATGGAGTGCTTTTGGTGCTCCATCCTTAGTTGCCCCATGTTGGAACTCAATTCTCCTAAGGAGGTGTTGATTTGCTCCCAATAATTGTGTGGAGGAAAATACATCTCTTGAGGCATCTCAGGGATTTCTTGATGAGGAATTTCCTCATGCTCTTGTTGAGGTCCATGAATGGACTCTCTTGTTTGCTCCATCCTCTTTTTAGTGATGGACTTTTGAGATGAATCTCTCAATCTTCCATGACTCAGAGTTGGAAGCAATTGCCTTCCCTTTCCTCTTTCTAGAGGTTTCTCCAGACTTAAGTGCCATTAATGGTTATGGAAAAACAAAATGCAGAGCTTTTTCCATACCAAACTTAGAAGGTTTGCTCGTCCTCGAGCAAAATAAGATAGACGGGAGTAGAAGAAGAATGATGCAATTAATTTTGAAGACTTATTACTGTATGCAAGAGAAATTAAAAAGAGTTGAAAAGAATTTAAAAAAATATGTAAGTTTTGAAAATGTTTTGGAAGGAATTGAAAAGAATAAAAAAAAGAATTAAAAAGAATTAGAAAGATTTTAATTTTTTGAAAATAGAAATTGAAAGATGAATGTTTAAAATATGTTTGATGCAAAAAAATTATGAATTAAAACATGAAAAATTGAAAAAAATTGAATTGAAAACAAAATTACCTCCCTTGTGTCATCCTGGCATTAAACGCCCAGAATGCTATCCATTCTGACGTTTAACGCCGACTGGACTGCCTATTTGGGCGTTTAACGCCCAGCTAGATACCCTGGCTGGCGTTAAACGCCAGGATTCCTTCTTTACTGGGCATTTTTCTGAACGCCCAAGATGCTGCCATTTCTGGCGTTAAACGCCCATAATGCTGCTTGCATGGGCGTTAAATGCCCATTCTGCTATCCCTACTGGCGTTTAAACGCTAGTAAGCCTGTCCTCCAAGGTGTGCTGTTTTTGATGCTATTTTTGATTTTGCTTTAATTCTGTAGCTGTTTTTATGATTCCACATGATCATCAACCTAAAGAAAACATAGAATAACAATGGAATATAAATAAATATAATTAAATAACATTGGGTT
The DNA here is from genome assembly GCF_000816755.2 of Arachis ipaensis. Classification (NCBI taxonomy): domain Eukaryota; kingdom Viridiplantae; phylum Streptophyta; class Magnoliopsida; order Fabales; family Fabaceae; genus Arachis; species Arachis ipaensis. The sequence continues at coordinate 87,902,855 of NC_029789.2, forward strand.
GCCTCCCAACAAGCGTTTCTTTAATGTCAATAGCTTGACAGTGAGCTCTTAGAGAGCCTCACAGAGACTCAGAGCTTGATGATGGCCTCCCAACACCAAACTTAGAAGTTGAGTATGGGGCTCTGTTTGACTTTGTATTGAGAGAAGCTTTTCATGCTTCTTCTCCATGGATACAGAAGAAGATCCTTGAGCCTTGAACACAAGGTAGTTCTCATTCAATTGAAGGACTAACTCTTCTCTGTCCACATCAATAACAGCTCTTGCTGTGGCTAGGAAGGGTCTTCCAAGGATGATGGATTCATCTTCATCCTTCCCAGTGTCTAGGATTATGAAGTCAGCAGGGATGTAAAAGCCTTCAACCTTCACTAAGACATCCTCTACAACTCCATAAGCCTATTTCCTTGATTTGTCTGCTAATTCTAGTGAGAATCTAGCAGCTTGTACCTCAAAGATCCCTAGTTTCCCCATTACAGAGAGTGGCATGAGGTTTATTCCTGACCCTAGGTCACACAGAGCCTTCTCAAATGCCATGGTGCCTATGATACAGGGTATTAAGAACTTTCTAGGATACGGTTTCTTCTGAGGTAATTTCTGCTAAACCAAAGCATTCAGTTCATTGATGAGCAATGGAGGTTCATCCTCCCAAGTCTCATTACCAAATAACTTGGCATTCAGCTTTATGATTGCTCCTAGATATTGAGCAACTTGCTCTTCAATAATATCTTAATCCTTTTCAGAGGAAGAATACTCATCAGAGCTCATGAATGGCAACAGTAAGTTAAATGGAATCTCTATGGTCTCTATATGAGCCTCAGATTCCTTTGGTTCCTCAATGGGGAACTCCTTATTGGCTAATGGACATCCATTGAGGTCTTCCTCATAGGAAATCACTGCCTTTTCACTCTCTCCAGGTTTGGCGATGTTGGGTATATTGATGGCCTTGCACTCTCTTTTTGGATTCTCTTCTGTATTGCTTGGGAGAGTACTAGGAGGAGTTTCAGTAACTCTTTTACTCAGTTGACTCACTTGTGCCTCCAAATTTCTAATGGAGGACTTTGTTTCAAACTGAGAGTGGTCTTAGATAGATCAGAGACTATGGTTGCTGAGTCAGAGAGGCTCTGCTTAGAATTCTCTGTCTGTTGCAGAGAAGATGATGAAAAGGTTTGTTATTGCCAAACCGAGTTTTCCCACCATTATTATTATTGAAGCCTTGATTAGGCTTCTGTTGATCCTTCCATGAGAAATTAGGATGATTCCTCCATGAAGGATTATAAGTGTTTCCATAAGATTTTCCCATATAATTCACCTCTTCCATTGCAAGGTTCTCAGGGTCATAAGCTTCTTCTTTAGAGGAAGCTTCTTTAGTACTGCCGGATGCAGCTTGCATTCCAGTCAGATTCTGAGAAATCATATTGACTTGCTGAGTCAATATTTTATTCTGAGCCAATATGGTATTCAGAGTATCAATCTCAAGAACTTCTTTCTTCTGAGTCATCCCATTATTCACAGGATTTCTTTCAGAAGCATACATGAACTGGTTATTTGCAACCATTTCAATGAGTTCTTGGGCTTCTACAGGCGTCTTCTTCAGATGAAGAGATCCACCAGCAGAGTGGTCCAATGACATCTTGGACAATTCAGACAGACCATCATAGAATATACATAAGATGCTCCATTCTGAAAGCATGTCAGAAGGACACCTTCTGATCAATTGCTTATATCTTTCCCAAGCTTCATAGAGAGATTCACCTTCCTTCTGTCTGAAGGTTTGGACTTCCACTCTAAGCTTGCTCAACTTTTGAGGTGAAAAGAATTTGGCCAATAATGCATTGACCAACTTTTCCCAAGAGTTTAGGCTTTGTTTAGGTTGTGTGTCCAACCATATCCTAGCTCTGTCTCTTACAGCAAAAGGGAAAAGCATAAGTCTGTAGACCTCGGGATTAACCCCATTGGTCTTAACAATGTCACAGATTTGCAAGAATTCAGCTAAGAACTGATGAGGATCTTCCAATGGAAGTCCATGAAACTTACAATTTTGCTGCATTAGAGAAACTAATTGAGGCTTAAGCTCAAAGTTGTTTGCTCCAATTGCAGGAATTGAGATGCTTCTTCCATAGAAGTCAGAAGTTGGTGCAGTAAAGTCACCAAGCACCTTCCTTGCATCTCCACCATTGTTGTTATTTTCGGCTGCCATGTCTTCTTCTTTTTCGAAAATTTTTGTAAGGTCCTCTCCAGAGTGTTGTGCTTTAGCTTCTCTTAGCTTCCTCTTCAGAGTCCTTTCGGGTTCAGGATCAGCTTCAACAAGAATGTTCTTATCCTTATTCCTACTCATATGAAAAAGAAGAGAACATAAAAGAAGAGGAATCCTCTATGTCACAGTATAGAGATTCTTTTATGTGAGTAGAAGAATGGAAGAATAGAAGAATGAGGTAAAGAGGGAATAAGAAGAATTCGAACACAGAGAGAGGGAGAGGGTTCGAATTTTAAGAAGAGGGATGTTAGTGAATAAATAGAATAAATAGAAAGAGATGAGAGGGAGAGTTATTCGAATTTTAATTAAAAGAAAAGAAAAATACATTTGTTTTTATTTTAATTATGAGTTAGAATTCGAAATTTAAGAAGGAAAATAAAATAAAATTAGAATTTAAAACAATTAGTTAATTAAAGAGAATTTTGAAAAAAAAGGTTAGTGATTTTTGAAAATTAGAGAGAGAAAAGTAGTTAGGTAGTTTTGAAAAAGATAAGAAATAGTAAAACAAACAAAAAGTCAAGTAGTTAATTGAAAAGGATTTGAAAATCAATTTTGAAAAGATAAGAAGTTAGAAAGAGATTTTGAAATTAAATTTTTGAAAAAGATATGGTTGAAATCTATTTTGAAAAAGATTTGAAAAGGAAATTAAAAAGATTTGATTTTGAAAATTAAAGTTCATGACTTGGCTAACAAGAAACTAAAAGATATGATTCTAGAATTTAAAGATTGAACCTTTCTTAACAAGAAAGTAACAAACTTGAAATTTTTGAATCAAAACATTAATTGTTAGCAATAATTTCAAAAATTATGAAATAAAATTAAGAAAAAGATTTTGAAAAATTAATTTTGAAATTTTCGAAAACATTAAGAAAAAAATTGAAAAATATTTGATTTTGAAAAAAATTTGAAAAGATAAAATTTTTAAATTGAAATTTTGACTTGATTAGTAAGAAACAACTAAATTTTGAAAATTTTTGACTAAGTCAACCCAAAATTTTGAAATTTATGAGCAAAATAAGGGAAAGATATTATTTTTTATTTTTGAATTTTTAATGAGGAGAGAGAAAAACAACAAAATGATACAAAACATAAAAATTTAAGATCAAAACAGAAAATGCATGCAAGAACACTTTGAATGTCAAGATGAACACCAAGAAAACTTTGAAGATCATGATGAACATCAAGAACATATTTTTGAAAATTTTTAAGAAAAGTAACACATGCAAGACACCAAACTTAGAAATTTTTAATGTTTAGACACCATGAATTCGAAAATTCATAAGAGAAACAAGAAAAGATACAAAACAAGAAAATTTAAAGATCAAACAAGGAAAATCATCAAGAACAAGTTGAAGATCAATGAAGAACACAATGCATATATTTTTGAAAATTAAAGAAAAATTAAAAACATGCAATTGACACCAAACTTAAAATTTGACACAAGACTCAAACAAGAAACACAATATTTTTTGTCACAAAGGGCCATGAAACTAGTGTGAACACACAACCCAAGAACTACCGCACCATGGTCCGAGAGCAACTCTTGGACTTCAGCCCAGAAAGTGTGAGGTTGACGTTGCAACTGCCTCAATTGCAAGGTGACCCACACTCCTACACAAGAAGGGTAAACTCCGATCAGAGGTTGGAGCAAGTGCTCACAGACATCTGTGTGGAGGGAGCCTAATGGAGGCTAGACACACACGACAAGCCTTACCAACTGAGTAGGCTTGACCTCAAGCCAGTGGCTAAAGGATGGTTAGAGCTTGTGCAATTCTCTATCATTCTTACTAGTAACCAGTCTAAAGTTACTGTTGATCAAGCAATAATGGTGCATTGCATCATGCTCAAAAATGAAGTGGAGCTACACAAGGTAATCCCTCAGGAAATATACAAAGTAGCCACAAAAGCCTCCACCAAGGCAAGGCTAGCCTTCCCACATCTCATCTATCGCATGTGCAATTCAGTTGGAATTAACATTACGGGTGACGCCCTCATTGAGAAGGATAAGCCCATCACAAAGATGAGGATGGAGAATATCAGAGAGCCAGCACAAGGACCCTAACATGAGCCTATGTAGTTGCCTCTACCAGAAATCCCTGAGATGGCTCAAGGGATGTATTTTCCTCCCTGTGACTACTGGGATCAACTGAATACCTCAATAGGGGAGTTGAGCTCAAATGTGGAGTAGCTGAGGGTGGAGCCTGATGACAAGTCATCTTAGCCTAGTTTTACTAGCCTTTTTCTTTGTTTTTATTTTGGTTTTATGCACTTTCTTGCATTCTAAGTAAGTAATTTGGAATTGAAATGCATGGTTTCATTGAATCAAACAACCACCATTTAATTGATGCTTGGCAAAGAGCCTTGAAGCTCTTGCCAAAGAGCTTTATCAAGAACACATGAAGAAGGAATCAAGAGCTTGCTCTTGGCAAAAGAGCTTTGAAGCTCTTGCCAAAGAGTTTTTTCGGGCATGCTCCAAAGAAAATTAAGGAAGAAAAGCTTGCCAATTCACTCACCAAGACTTGAACCCATGACCAAGGGGAGGGGGGCCAGCGCTACTTCACAAGGAAAAACAAGCCAAAATTAGCTTATTTTCACTCACCAACGTTCGAACTAGGCACCTCAAGGAAGCAAGGCCTTGTGCGCCACTCATGTGCCAAGAAAAATTGGCTTGTCTTCCTTCACCAAGGATTGAACCGGGCACCTCAAGGAAGCAAGACTTTGGGGGCTTTTCTAGTGCCAAGGAAATTAGCTCCACAAGTGCTCCACCCAAGA
>NC_029789.2:87908521-87930672 GCF_000816755.2 Arachis ipaensis
CTTTGAAGCTCTTGCCAAAGAGCTTTTTCGTGCATGCCATGAAGAAAATCAAGGAGGAAAAGCTCACTAATGCACTCACCAAGACTTGAACCCATGACCAAGAGGAGAGGGGCCAGCGCTACTTCATAAGGAAAAACAAGCCAAAATTAGCTTGTTTTCACTCACCAAGGTTCGAACTAGGCACCTCAAGGAAGCAAGGCCTTGTGCGCCACTCATGTGCCAAGAAAAATTGGCTTGTCTTCCTTCACCAAGGATTGAACCGGGCACCTCAAGGAAGCAAGACTTTGGGGGCTTTTCTAGTGCCAAGGAAATTAGCTCCACAAGTGCTCCACCCAAGACTTGAACCAAGGACCTCAAGGACAAGTAAAGTTCTTGCCAAGAGCTTTCAAGCTCTTGCAAAGAGCTTTGTTCTCTTGTCACAAGGGAAGGACCGTGCGCAACATTTTGGCAAGGAAGGGGACCAAAGCTCTTGGCCAAAGCTCTTGCCAAGAGCCGAACTCTTCCCTGGGAGGTGCACCATGGGCTGAAAATTGAACTAAAAATCCAAATTAATTCATTTCTTCACCAAATCAAAAGCCCATCCAAATTCTAAAATCCAAGAATAGAAAGTGTATAAATAGGAGCTAGTTTAATGTAATTAGAACCTTTTGACACCTCTAGACTTTACTTTGAATTTTTCTTTTGAACTTTCATTTTCTTTTTGAGCTTCTATTTTGAATTTAGATCTTAGAGAATTGGGAAGGGGAATTGATCTCTCTTCTTCCTTGTTCTTGCTTGAGCACTCTTTACTTTTCTTGCTTTTGATCTTGGGTGAAGAATTGAAGAACTTCTGTTTCAATCTCACCTTGAGATCTCTTGTTTACTTTCTCTGCATAATTGAATTTCAATTTCTGTTTACTGCATCTGCTTCTACTCTGTCTGCAAATTTACTTCTCTTGACTTCTTTTGCAATTGTTCTTGTTGGATCAAGGAAGGATTTGAGATCTAGACTTGTTATCTAGTCTCTTCCACCCCTGAGATTTTCAACCATCTTTTATTTTGCTGCAAATTAAGCACCCTTTCTGTTTACTTCTTAAAGCATTTTACCTCTCTGTTTGAGATCTATTTCAATTCAATTCATCTTTTGCTCTTCTGTTTAATTGCAACTCACCTGTTCTTGTTTAAATTCTGCAATCCCAACTCCCAATCCCTTTTATAATTAAAGCAATTTACATTTCTTGCACTTTAAGATTCAGCCATTTACATTTCTTGCAATCTATGTTTCTGCAATTTATATTACTTGTTCTTTAAGATTCAGCTTATTTACTTTCTTTGCTCTTTCATTTACTGCAATTTCCCCTCTCCCTTTACCTTTCAAGCAATTTAGTTTCTGTCAAATACAAACAACTCAACCAATACTTGATTCGCTTGACTAAATCAACCACTAAACTAAAATTGCTCAATCCCTCAATCCTTGTGGGATCGACCTCACTCATGTGAGTTATTATTACTTGATGCGACCCGGTACACTTGCCGGTGAGTTTTGTGTTGGATCGTTTTTCACACATCAAGTTTTTGACGCCGTTGCCGGGGATTGAATTAGATTGACAATGATTAAGTGAAGTGGAGATATAGATCAAGCATTTTTTTTTTCTGTTTCTTTAATTTTTGACTAACACACTAACTGTTTGAATTTTTGCTTAAGCCAATTAACATTTCACTTCAGCAATGGATTGAAGTGTTATTGCCTTTCTGGTGTTGTGTGATTCCTATGCTTTGGTCGTATGTCAGGTACAAGGAGAATTATACCTACTTTTTGTGAACAAGACGAAAGAACCCTCAGAAGATTAAGAAGAGCTGAAAGAGGAAAAAACATTGTTGGAGAAGAGGATTCAGAAGAAGAGTTCCAAGATATGGAGGAACACTTAACAAATCCACCAAATGGAGCAAAAGGAGCAGCCAATAACAACAATAACCCACCACAGAGAAGAGTTTTGGCCTCCTACACATGTGCAGATCCTAGACAGTGTGGGAGTAGCATTCTTACCCCAAATGTCAATACAAATAACTTTGAACTAAAGCCACAACTCATCACCTTGGTTCAAAACAATTGTTCTTATGGAGGAGGACCACTTGAAGACCCTAACCAACACTTGTCCACCTTCTTGAGGATTTGTGACATTGTCAAAACCAATGGTGTACACCCTGACAGTTACAAGCTACTACTATTTCCATTTTCTCTCAGAGACAAAGCCACTCAATGGTTGGAATCCTTCCCAAGAGGCAGCATCAACAATTGGGATGATCTAGTAACCAAGTTCCTTGCCAAGTTTTACCCACCTCAAAGAGTTATTAGATTGAAGACTGAAGTGCAAACATTCACACAAATGGATGCTGAACCCTTGTATGAAGCATGGGAACGATACAAAGCTCTAATCAGGAAGTGTCCACCAGGAATGTTTAGTGAATGGGACAGATTGCAAAATTTATATGAAGGGTTGACATTGAAATCTCAAGAGGCTTTGGATTATTCAGCAGAAGGCTCTTTACAACTCATGAAAACTGCAGAGGAAGCTCAAAATCTCATTGATATGGTGGCCAACAACCAGTATTTTTTTGCTTACCAAAGGCAACGCCAACAATCACAAAGGAAAGGAGTGATGGAGCTGGAAGGAGTGGACTCAATCCTAGCTCAAAACAAAATGATGCAGCAGCAAATTCAACAACAATTTGAGCAAATGGCCAAGAGAATTGACAACCTTCAAGTTGCAGCAGTCAACACAAGCCAACCATCAACCACATGGGGGCAAAATGAAGAGATTCAAGAGGAGCAGCAGCAAGAGCAAGTTCAGTACATGCACAATCAAAATTCTGGGCCAAATGAAGTTTATGGTGATACCTACAACCCCTCATGGAAGAACCACCCCAACCTCAGATGGGGAGACAATCACAATCAACCTCAACAACCATGGCAAAGAAACTCAAACCAAAACAGTTGGAAAAACACAAACCACAACAACCAGCAAAACAACAACCAAAACACATACAGAAAACCACAAAACACTTACCCCAATTCTAACCATCATCCATCCAATAACCAAGCCTCCAACCAAAATACTTACCCTCAGCCCTCAATACCCCACAATCAACCAATCTTATAAGACTCTCAGAGGATTAGCAATTTGGAGCTCTTGATGGATAAAATGATGAAATGCCAAGAGATGACAACAAAGAACCAGGAAGCTTTAATGAAAAATATGGAGAGGCAGATTGGGCAGATTTCCAAGCAACTCGCTACTGAGAGACCTTTAAGTTCACTATCAAGTGACACCATTCCTAATCCAAAAGAGGAGTGCAAAGCAATACAACTAAGGAGTGGAAAGATCCTGGTGAAAAATGAAGAAACAACCAAGAAGCCAAAGGAAAATGACAAGAAGCAAGCTGAAGAAGAAAAAACCAATGATGAGGATGTAACAGCAAGCAAGCAAGCTCAAAATCAAGCTCAAGAAAAGGGAGACCAGCCACAAAAATCAAGAAAAGGGAAGGAAGTAATTGAAGAGCCAACCAAGGAACAAAGGCAGGGAATGAACTTCACGCCACCTCTGCCATATCCTCAAAGGTTCAACAAGGAGACTAAGGACCAACACTTCTCAAAATTTCTTGAAATCTTCAAGAAGTTGGAGATCAATATCCCCTTAGCTGAAGCACTTGAGCAAATGCCCCTGTATGCTAAGTTCTTGAAAGAACTTATCAACAAGAAGAGGAGTTGGCAAGTTAATGAAACGGTACTGCTTACTGAGGAATGCAGAGCACTAATCCAGAAGGGACTTCCTCCTAAACTCGAAGACCCTGGGAGCTTCTTTGTACCCTGCGCCATTGGCAGTATGACCATCAACAAGGCGATGTGTGACTTAGGAGCTAGTATCAATATAATGCCTGCTTCTCTGGTGAAAAAGTTAAGCATAAAAGAGGTGAAACCAGTACAAATGTCTCTAGAATTAGTGGATAAATCAGTGATATACCCCAGGGGTATAATTGAGAACCTTCTAGTCAAGGTAGACAGATTCGTCTTTCCTACAGATTTTGTGATCTTAGATTCAGATCAGGATGAGGGCGACTCCATTATACTGGGAAGACCATTCTTGGCCACTGCTAGGGCCATCATAGACATAGAGCAAGGAGAATTAACCCTCAGGATGCATGATGAAAGTGTCACTCTGAGTGTACTTCCAGAAACACAGTTCATTGATGAAAAGGACTGTATGGAAATTGACAAAGAAAATCTGCAAAGGAAGGAAGGGATCAATAAGACAAACAACAGCTGCTTTCCGAAGCAAGAGATAGATGATGCAGCAGGTCAAATAGAGAAAGAGACTGTACAAAATAATGAAGAAGTTCAAGAAGACATTAGAGTAGTGACAACCAAAAAGAGAAATCTCAAGGGGAAGCCTATTGTCAAAAAAGAAGGGTCAACAAAAGGAGGAAAGAAAAACAAGAACAGAAGCAAAAAGGGTTGGAAGAACAAAAAAATTCCAACAGAAGGGCTTTCCAAGGGTGACAAAGTACAGTTGATTTATCAACAATTGGGAGCAAGCCAACAGACTGATGATTACTATACTGTGAGCAAAATACTCTCACTAGAGCATGCTGAGATAGAGCATCAAGGAACAAAGAAGAAGCTCACAATCAGAGGGGACAAGTTGAGGCACTACAGTCATCAACCACCATAAAAAAGGGAGTCAATGTCAAGCTAATGACAATAAAAGAGCGCTTGTTGGGAGGCAACCCAACCTGAGGTAGTGTTCTTTTCATAGCTATTTTAATAAAAAAGTCAATTAGTTTTATCTACATTGCAAGAAGCTAAGTTTGGTGTTGCACACCAAAATAATCTAAGGGAGAATGAAGGATTCTAAGTTTGGTGTTCCACCAAAAACTTCATCAGAAAACACATTCTCACCTTCTGCATAATGCTAGCCTCAAGCAATAAGATACACTAGTTAACCAATTGGTTGTTTCATAGTTTTTAGTTTTATTACCCTTAGTTAAAAAAAAAGGAAATTCACAGATAGTTAAATTGTGGCATGAAAAATATTGGCAAGGAACTAAGTTTGGTGTTCACACACCAAAGTAAGTTCAAAAGCACACAAATGAGCCTTGCAAATTAACCTGACACCTTAAGGGCTTGAGAAGCAAGCCACTTTTTAGGATTATGCAGGAAAATAGCCAACAAATTCAAAGAACACTTGCATTATGACTCAAAAGTAGCAAACAGAAGAAAGAATGAGAAGCTGCAACCCACAGGTTGTATCTATACTTGATTCTTGTTGATATGTAATGATTTAATTCAGAGACTCCTTTATATCTGGCTGAAATGATCATTTAGTTGCAAGTGGAAGTACATGCTGAAGAAAGCTATCTGCATAATTTTTGCTTATCTGCATAATAATGGTCATCATTCATCGGCTTGAATGCTTTGTTTTGTTTCCCATGCTGTCTGAATAAAAGAAAGATGCTTGATTTAGAAAAGTAGTTGTTCAATGTTGCAAAAGTTAGAATGAAAGTTAGTGGTGGTGTGTGTTTGATTTAATTGATAGCTCATAAAAATAATGCTGCATAATGACATGTTCTTTGGAGCCTAAGCTAGTCTGCTGCTATGATCCTTCAAATAATGAAAGTCCCTTGCAAACAAACCAAAACAGAAAGAAAAAGAAATAGAAAAAGCCAAAGAAAGTGGCAAAGGAACAAATAATAAGGCTAGACACCAATAGCTTGGACCCTAGGACATATGCCTGTGGTGTTTGTGTACTAGGATATGCTTGGACAAGTAAGTTCTAAGGAGTATTTTAAAACTTGGCAACTTAGATCAACTGATTTGGGATTGCCAACTGAAAGTCCACAATAAAGAGCAACCTAGCTACAAAACATTTAGTTATCCAAAGAGATGCTGGGCATCAATGATCCTAGGAAGAAAAAAAAAAGTGAGCCATGTGTCTGTGGTGGAGAAATGTTGAGTGAAATTAAGCCAAAGGCCACTGCAACATTTAACACCAAGCCTTCAATAAGAAATAAGCTCTTTAATGCAAAAGAAAGAAGAAAAAGCTAACAAGAGAAATAAGCAGAAAGTAAGGCATAGTAGCAGCAACCTTGGTGAACTCTTAAGGAAACATTGTTTGTTTTGACAGCAAGTAATAAATGAGCTACTCTTGATCTGCATAAGACCCCATAAACCAAATTCAACTATCTGCCCAATAAGAACATGCATGCTTCTCTATTTCATTTTATCCTCTCTTGTGTTTAATGCTTGCATGGGGACAAGCAAGTTTTAAGTTTGGTGTTGTGATGACAAGTCATCTTAGCCTAGTTTTACTAGTCTTTTTCTTTGTTTTTATTTGGTTTTATGCACTTTCTTACATTCTAAGTAAGTAATTTGGAATGGAAATGTATGGTTTCATTGAATCAAATAACCACCATTTAATTGATGCTAAATCATGAGGTTTAAGCTAAATTTAATTGATTTTTAATGATTTATAAACCTTGTGAATTTGGTGATACTTTGATTGGTTGTTTTGATTACTTGTAGGTGAAGAAAAGAAAAAAAATAAGAAAAGCGTGGCCTAAGGAGCATGATCTAAGCAAAGAAAGAAAGCGTGGCTCAAAGAAGGAAAAGCGTGGGTGAAGTTAAGAAACAAGGGCACAAAGCTCTTGCCAAAAGCTTTAAAGCTCTTGTGGAGAGCTTTCCTTCAAAGAATCAAAAGCCAAGCTCTTGCCAAGAGCTTTGAAGCTCTTGCCAAGAGCTTTATCAAGAACACATGAAGAAGGAACCAAGAGCCAAGCTCTTGGCAAAGAGCTTTGAAGCTCTTGCCAAAGAGCTTTTTCGTGCATGCCTTGGAGGAAATCAAGAAGGAAAAGCTCACTAATGCACTCACCAAGACTTGAACCCATGACCAAGGGGAGGGGGGCCAGCGCTACTTCAGAAGGAAAAACAAGCCAAAATTAGCTTGTTTTCACTCACCAAGGTTCGAACTAGGCACCTCAAGGAAGCAAGGCCTTGTGCGCCACTCATGTGCCAAGAAAAATTGGCTTGTCTTCCTTCACCAAGGATTGAACCGGGCACCTCAAGGAAGCAAGACTTTGGGGGCTTTTCTAGTGCCAAGGAAATTAGCTCCACAAGTGCTCCACCCAAGACTTGAACCAAGGACCTCAAGGACAAGTAAAGTTCTTGCCAAGAGCTTTCAAGCTCTTGCAAAGAGCTTTGTTCTCTTGGACCGTGCGCAACACATTGGAAGGAAAGGGAACCAAAGCTCTTGGCCAAAGCTCTTGCCAAGAGCCGAACTCATCCCTGGGAGGTGCACCATGGGCTGAAAATTGAACTAAAAATCCAAATTAATTCATTTCTTCACCAAATCAAAAGCCCATCCAAATTCTAAAATCCAAGAATAGAAAGTGTATAAATAGGAGCTAGTTTAATGTAATTGGAACCTTTTGACACCTCTAGACTTTACTTTGAATTTTTCTTTTGAACTTTCATTTTCTTTTTGAGCTTCTATTTTGAATTTAGATCTTAGAGAATTGGGAAGGGGAATCGATCTCTCTTCTTCCTTGTTCTTGCTTGAGCACTCTTTACTTTTCTTGCTTTTGATCTTGGGTGAAGAATTGAAGAACTTCTGTTTCAATCTCACCTTGAGATCTCTTGTTTACTTTCTCTGCATAATTGAATTTCAATTTCTGTTTACTGCATCTTCTTCTACTCTGTCTGCAAATTTACTTCTCTTGACTTTTTTTGCAATTGTTCTTATTGGATCAAGGAAGGATTTGAGATCTAGACTTGTTATCTAGTCTCTTCCACCCCTAAGATCTTCAACCATCTTTTATTTTGCTGCAAATTAAGCACCCTTTTTGTTTACTTCTCAAAGCATTTTACCTCTCTGTTTGAGATCTATTTCAATTCAATTCATCTTTTACTCTTCTGTTTAATTGCAACTCACTTGTTCTTGTTTAAATTCTGCAATCCCTTTTATAATTAAAGCAATTTACATTTCTTGCACTTTAAGATTCAGCCATTTACATTTCTTGCAATCTAAGTTTCTGCAATTTATATTACTTGTTCTTTAAGATTCATCTTATTTACTTTCTTTGCTCTTTCATTTACTGCAATTTCCCCTCTCCCTTTATATTTCAAGCAATTTAGTTTCTGTCAAATACAAATAACTCAACCAATACTTGATTCGCTTGACTAAATCAACCATTAAACTAAAATTTCTCAATCCCTCAATCCCTGTGGGATCGACCTCACTCATGTGAGTTATTATTACTTGATGCGACCCGGTACACTTGCCGGTGAGTTTTGTGTTGGATCGTTTTCCACACATCAGAGCCCACTGAGCACGCCACCATCCTTCATGAGATAAGAAAAGATCAGAAAAGGATGATGGAGGAACAGATGAGGCAAGTGCGTGACATAGAGGAGTGATAAACCCCAATTTTGTGGTCTATCTTGTGCTTAATTTAGGGAATTTCATAAACATATCTCACATTTATTCAATAAAATAGCATGGTTTTGTAATTCTCCTTAAATTTGTGCCTAAGTGTGAAAACATGATTTTTAGGGCTTAAAATTGCTAAATTTAATTCACCTTAATTCCATTCGATGCATTGATATGTTTGTTGAGCGATTTCAGATTCATAAGGCAAGTATTGGATGGAAGAAGTGAATATAAAAGCATGCAAAGTGGAGAATTCATGAAGAAATGAGCATTTGGAGGATTGAAGGCCACGCGCATGTGTCACCCATGCGCACGCGTGAGAGGAGATCTTCAAGCCACGCGCACGCATCAGCCACGCGTACACATGAGAAGGAATTTTGCATGTGACGCGCACGCGTTGTCCACGCGCACGCGTGACGAGCGGCACGTCTCTCACTTAAAGTGAACTCCCTGGGGGCGATTTCTGAGCTTTTCAGGCCCAGATCCAACTCATTTCTGAGACTATTTCATGCAGAATTCAAGATAGGTCAAGGGGGGAGTAATTAGTTTAGCTTAGGTATCATGTAGGGTAGTTTTCTAGAGAGAGAAGCTCCCTCTTCTCTTTAGAATTAGGGTTTTTAAGTTTATTTTCCTCTTAGATCTAGGTTGAATTCTTTGTTTTTTATCTTGTTTCTCTTACATTTTCATGCTCTAGTAGTTTAATTCCCTAGTTTTTTCTTGTTAATTTTCCTTTTATGTCACTTTTATATTGATGAACCCTTGTTGGATTTGGATTTCCTTTTAATGCAATTTATGTTTCCAGATCTTTTATTGCTTTCTTGAGTTGTTAATCTTACTTTTCTCGCATTTGGTAGTTGTAGAATTTATTTTTCCTTGCACTTTATTATGCTTTCCTTTTATACCTTCCAAGTGTTTGACAAAAAGCTTGGTTGGATGTTAGAGAAGCTTTTTGAGCATTGTTGGCTTGGAAAGAGAAATTAGGAAATCTTGAGTCATTAATACCTAACTCATGTTGGTGATCTAGAGTTGTTAGTTAATATTGTTTTCGTTGACTCTAATCTCTTGCTAATTCAATTAATGAGTTGATTAGGACTTTTGGATTGAGATTAACTAGTCTTATTTAAACTTCTCCCTATGTTGAAGATAACGTTGTACCTTCTTCCGATGTTGGAGATGACGAAATAGGATTAACTCTTGATAAGTATTGATATGATTAGTGACTAGGATAGAAAGCCTATATTCTCAATCCTTGCCATGAATGCCTCTTTTTATTACTTGTTTTCTTTAGTTGTTGCTTTAGTTTCATGCCATTTAATTTCTTGCCCCTTTTTACCAACCCACCCCTTGGATACCATAACCAATAACATGCATACCTTACTGCAATTCCTTGAGAAGATGACCTGGGACTAATACTCTCGGTTACTTTTATTGGGTTGGACTTGTGACAATGATGAGACGCAGAAGCTGGTGAATTAGAAATTATTAAAATGGTTACGTTGCAAGTATAGTTCTTAACTCACCGAAAATCTGCCTATCAGTTTAGAAGTATGTCATAGAGAGTTTGAATTAAAAATTACTGGGAGTTTTAAGTCCCAGGTCGTCTCCCAACGAGTTGCAGAAAAGTGTGCTATCTTATTAATCAGATGTTCCAAGAAGTTCAGCTAAGTAAATTGGAATTTAAATTGAGGAAATTTAAATAATATAAATAAAAGCCTTGACTGGGAGTTGATTAGTTGGAATCTCTATTATTGATGGAATGATTTTAAGATTGATTTATAATTAATGGTTGCTCTGTTTGGTTATCCTTTACTATGTAAAAGAAAGTCAAACAAGTTGGAATGCTAGATCTGTTCACAAGTTGCAATCCACTTAGTTCAAAGGGATTGGCGTTGGTGACAGGATAACAATCCAACAATTAACCCAATTACAAATTTTCTTTCAATCCTTCCAACTCAAGAGTTCCTTTTTAATCAACTCCCCATCAAGTAAAGAAACTACTCATGCATTGTAAATAATAAATCCATAACACATGAAAAGGGATTAAAAGAAGACATAATTATTGGAATTGAAATTGAATTAAAAAGAAATAATCCTTGCATTAAATAATCATAAAAGTATCTAAATGACAAAATTGAACAAAGCAAAGGACATGGAAGAATGAAACCAAGTTAAGAAAACAAACTAGAATGACGAAGTCTTGATGAGGAAATAACTCTTCTCAATGTTCCAATGCTAAGACCAATTGAAAATTAAAATTCTAAAACCTAGAGAGAAAAACCTAAGAGAGTAAAAACTAGATCTCCCCTTGTCTCTAAATGAATGTCTTCTTTGTTTCTGCATATTCTCTAACTCTAGTCTATTGTTTCGGGCCGAAAACTGGGTCGAAATAGGGTCCAAAATCGCCCCCAGCGAACCCTGCAGATTATGCAGATCGCACATGTCACGCGATCGCGTCATCCATGCGGACGCGTCATTCGCGTTTTTCCTCACCACGCGTTCGCGTCGTCCATGCTACCGCGTCGCCTGAGCTTTTCCAATCCGCGCGGCCGCGTGAGCCATGCGGCCGCGTCACTGCGATTTTCTCTCCTTCGCACGGTCACGTGAGCCATGCGACCGCGTCACTTCTCGCTGGTTATCTCCTCAAATTCTTGTGTTCCTTCCATTTTTGCTAGCTTCCTTTCCAATCAACAACTCATTTATGCCCTGTAAATTCTAAAACACTCAACACACAGATCATGGCATCGAATGGAATAAAGGAGAATTAAAAATAAATAATTAAAGTCTCTAGGAAGTAGTTTTCAAACATGTAATAAATTCAGGAAGGAAATCCAAATGCATGCTAATTTAATGAATAAGTGGGTAAGGATCATGATAAAACCACACAATTAAACACAATATAAATCATAAAATACTGGTTTATCAGACAACCAAAAATTAAACTTTGATTTGAGTATTATTTGTTGGTTGGAAACTATACTATCAACAAAATTATTTTGTGTGAAATTTGTAATCGACGATAATACTCTATCAAGTTTTTGGCATCGTTGCCGGGGAATTGCAATGCGTGCTTGTTATTGGTTATGGTACATATGTGAATATTGTGAATATCTTTGCCCTTTGTTTCTTTGTTAGTTTTTGCTAGTTTAGGATTTGGCTTTCTTTGTTTCTTGTTAGTTTTTATTTTTATTTCCTCTTGCTACTATGAATTCTCACCCCTTTGCTATGAGTTTGGTTCAAATTATGTGTAGAAAATGGGAACTACAGTGACAACATGCATTAAGGATGGGATAATCAAAGATAGAAGGAGTCTCAAGGAATTGATCAACCTTCTTGGCAACAACTGGTGCACGAAATCACAATCACACTTTTGCAATTCCGCACAACTAACCAGCAAGTGCACTGGGTCATCCAAGTAATACCTTACGTGAGGAAGGGTCGATCCCACGGAGATTGTCGGCTTGAAGCAAGCTATGGTTATCTTGTAACTCTTAGTCGGGATATCAATAATAATTCTCAGTTTTAATTGGAATGAGTAAAAGAACATGGATTAAATAATACTTGTTATGTAGTAATGGAGAACAGGTTGAGGTTTTGGAGATGCTCTGTCTTCTGAATCTCTGCTTTCTTACTGTCTTCTTCTTCACGCACGCAAGGCTCCTTCCATGGCAAGCTGTATGTTGGTGGATCACCGTTGTCAATGGCTACCATCCGTACTCTCAGTGAAAATAGTCCAGCTACGGGTTTCGTAGGGCTAATCATCTGTCGGTTCTCACTAGTGTTGGAATAAGATCCATTGATCCTTTTGAACACTGTCACTGCACCCAACATTTGTGAGTTTGAAGCTCGTCACAGTCATCCCTTCCCGGATCCTACTCGGAATACCACAAACAAGGTTTTGACTTTTCGGATCTCAAGAATGCTGCCAATTGATTCTAGCTTATACCACGAAGACTCTGATCTCACAGATTTGAAGGCTCTGTTGTCAGGAGAGGCAATCAAACTCGTGAACCAGGAACCAAAGAGATACACACTCAATCTAAGGTAGAACGGAAGTGGTTGTCAAGCACGCATTCATAGGTTGAGAATGGTGATGAGTGTCACGGATCATCACATTCATCATGTTGAAGTGCGAGTGAATATCTTAGAATAGAAACAAGCGTGATTGAATGAAAAACAGTAGTAATTGCATTAATCCATCGAGACTCAGCAAAGCTCCTCACCCCCAACCATGGAGTTTAGAGACTCATGCCGTAGAAGATACAAAATTCAGATGTAAAAATGTCATGAGGTCCAAAATAAATCTCTAAAAGTAGTTTTTATACTCAACTAGTTATCTAGGTTTACAGAAAATGAGTAAGCTAAGATAGATAGTGCAGAAATCTACTTCCAGGGCCCACTTGGTGTGTGTTTGGGCTGAGCACTGAAGCTTTCACGTGCATAGGCTATTCCTGGCGTTGAACTCCAGCTTTTGTGCTAGTTTGGGCGTTTAACTCCAACTTTTATGCCAGTTCTGGCGTTTAACGCCAAAAAAGGGTAAGGAACTAACGTTTAAACGCCAGTTTGAGCTACCAAATCTCTTGCCAAGTATGGACTATTATATATTGCTGGAAAGCTCAAGATGTCTACTTTTCGAGTGCAGGGAGGTCAGAATCCAACAGCATCTGCAGTCCTTTCTTAGCCTCTGAATAAGATTTTTGCTCAGGTCCCTCAATTTCAGCCAGAAAATACCAGAAGTTACAGAAAAACATATAAACTCATAGTAAAGTCCAGAAATATGATTTTTGCATAAAAACTAATAAAAATATAATAAAAAGTAACTAAAACATACTAAAAACTACATGAAAATATCACCAAAAAGCGTATAAAATATCCGCTCATCACAACACCAAACTTAAACTGTTGCTTGTCCTCAAGCAACTAGACAAATAAAATAGGATAAAAAGAGGATCAAGTTGCAATAGAATCCCAGTGTTTTAAGTGAAGCTCAAATTCTAATCAGATGAGCGGGGCTAGTAGCTTTTTGCTTCTGAACAGTTTTGGCATCTCACTTTATCCTTTGGATTTCAGAATGATTGGCATCTATAGGAACTCAAAAATCAGATAGTGTTAATGATTCTTCTAGTTTAATATGTTGATTCTTGAACACATCTACTTTATGAGTCTTGGCTGTGACCCTAAGCATCTTTTTTTCCAGTAATACTACAGGATACATAAATGCCACAGACACATAACTGGGTGAACCTTTTCAGATTGTGACTCAGCTTTGCTAAAGTCCCCTGTTAGAGGTGTCCAGAGTTCTTAAGCACACTCTTTTGCTTTGGATCACGACTTTAACCACTCAGTCTCAAGCTTTTCACTTGGATCTGCATGCCACAAGCACATGGTTAGGGACAGCTTGATTCAGCCGCTTAGGCCAGGATTTTATTCCTTTGGGCCCTCCTATCCATTAATGCTCAAAGCCTTGGATCCTTTTTACCCTTGCCTTTTGGTTTAAAGGTCTATTGGCTTTTTCTGCTTGCTTTTTCTTTTTTTTTTATTTTCTTTTTCTTTTTCGCCATTTTTTTTGCAAGCTTTGTTCTTCACTGCTTTTTCTTGCTTCAAGAATCAATTTCATGATTTTTTAGATTATCAATAACATTTCTCTTTTTTCATCATTCTTTCAAGAGCCAACAATTCTAACATTCATAAACTTCACTATAAAAAATATGCACTGTTCAAGTATTTATTCAGAAAACAAAAGTATTGCCACCACAAATAAATAATTTTGAATTCTTCTCTTAAAAACTCGAAATAATTGCATCTTTACTCAAAGAATCTACTACTTTATTCATGTTTAATGATGAAGAGAAAAATAAATTATAGCTTACTTGGAGATAAAAATAAAATTAAAAATAAAGACCCTAATTACTAATATTCATATAATTCTTAAGAAAGGTTTCTGATGCCAGGACATTTTGGCCAGTTTCAATGACCTTTTCTTTACTGTTTTAGGGTAGTTTCATGCATTTTCTTAGGAAATAAGCAAGTTTTGGGTAGAATTTCACTTACATCTTGATTCAAGCAAACATTGTGAATTTTATATGATTTTATGAGAATTATGCATGAATTTAATGACAAATTGGATGATGCATGACTCATAACTTGGATTAGAGCTTTGATGCACTTTATTTGCTTGATTTCAGGACAAAAGAAGCAAGGAAAAGCCACGTTAGTAGCCACGTTAGTCTAACTAACGTGACCACTAACGTAGAATGGGAACTAGCTTGCAACGTTAATGAGAAAAGTAATCCCCAATAACGTCTTCAAAGCCATCATAGCCCACGTTAATTACCACGTTAACTACATTAACGTGGTAGTTAACGTGGAAGAAAAGGAAGCTACAAGCGTTAGTGGTAAAAGTAAGTGCCACTAACATTCCAAAAGGGCAATTGGCCACGTTAAGAGTCATGTTAACTCAGTTAACGTGAACTCTAACGTGGAAGAGGAAGATCATGCCAACGTTAGTGACACTCACCTTTGTCACTAACATTGGACTAAGCCCATATTGGCTACGTTAAGAGCCACGTTAACTTGGTTAACGAGAACTCTAACGTGGAAGGAGCAAGGAATCGCCAACGTTAGTGACACTCACCTTTGTCACTAACGTTGGACTAAGCCACTATGAGCCACGTTAGTTACCACGTTAAGTGCATTAACGTGGAAGCTAACGTAGAGGAAAGAATTGATGAGCCAACGTTAGTGACACTCACCTTTGTCACTAACGTTGGAGATGGCAATCATCACCACGTTAAGACAATTAACGTGGGGCACTAACGTGAGAAGGGACGTTTGGAGCATTAGTGACAAAGGTAAGTGTCACTAACGCTCTCGAGGCTAAGGCATGCCCACGTTAAAAGCCACATTAGTTATACTAACATGGACTCTAACGTGAGGAACAATCAGTGACCATACTTCATCTCTTCTCATGAGCAATTAGACCAAGGAATTGGCTATTGATCAAGATTTGAGAGATTGAATTACCAAGGAATTGGAATTCAATCACTTAAGATTGCCAAGGAGATCAATGAATTCATTGATTGAGGAAGAGATGAAAATGAACTTGATCCGGAGAATGTAACATCTCCTAAGCCCAATGAATCCCCCATTTCTGATCTTACCCATTCTCTTTAATTTCTGCAATTTACTTTCATGCTAAATTTCCCACTCCCCATTTAAGATTCTGCACTTTACTTTCCATCATTTATATTCAACTCTTTATTTCCAACATTTACATTTTCTGCCATTTACTTTCCCGCCATTTAATTTCCTGCAATTCTCAAATCAATTTCTGCTTAGCTCAACTAGAATGTTCCTCTAATTAAAATTGATTGACCAATCAATCCCTGTGGGATTCGACCTCACTCTATTGTGAGTTTTTACTTGACGATAATTCGGTATACTTGCCGAGGGAAATTGTTGAGAGACAAGTTTCCGTGCATCAGTTTCTAATAATAAAAGTTATCACAGAGTTAAGATTAGGACTTAACAACCTTTATTTTGGGAGATGGATGCTTGATGAGATATTTTGGAGGAAAAATAAATCTCTCCCAAAACACCCAAAACTAACCGGCAAGTGTACCGGGTCGCATCAAGTAATAAAAACTCACGGGAGTGAGGTCGATCCCACAGGGATTGAAGGATTGAGCAATTTTAGTTTAGTGGTTGATTTAGTCAAGTGAATCAAGATTTGGTTGTTGATTGTGTGTCTTGCAGAATGTAAATTGCATTGAAGTAAAGAGAACAAGAAATAAATGGCTGAAACTTAAAGAACAAGAAATTAAATGGCAGAAACTTAGAGTGCAAGAAATGTAAATTGCTTGAAATGTAAAGGGGGATTGGGATGTGGATTTGCAGAAATTAAACAAGGAAAAACTAAATTGCATCAAACAGAAGAGGGAAAGGGAATTGGGATTGAACCGGATATGAAGCAGAAAGGTAAATGAACATAGAAAGCAGTAAATAGAGAAGTGAAATGGGAAATTCAGATCTCAGGACCCAGACTAGAAAACCAAGTCTAGATCTCAATGCCTTCCTAGATCCAACAATAACAATTGCTAGGAAATTGTAAATTGCAAAGAGAAGAAATGAAGAACAATGAACCGGAAATGAAATTCAATTAACAGTAAAGAAACAGAGAGACCCCAGATTGAGATTGAAACAGAATTTCTTCAATTCTCTAATCCAAGATCCAAGACAAATGTAAAATGAAGTTCATAAGCTTTATTTGAGTGTCATGTGTAGTAAGTTCATTTTCTTTTCTTTATACTTGACACATTATTCACCATAGACACTTGGCTCACATTCCTTCTTAAAACATTGATGCCCAGCACCTCTTTGGGCTACTAAATGCCTTGTAGTTAGGTTGCTCTTGATAGTGGACTTTCAGCTGATGATCCCGGGTTAGTTAACCCAAGTCACCAAGTGTTGAGGCACTCCTAAGAGCTTACTAATCCAAGCAGATCCTAGTACAAAGACATCACAGGCATATAGTTTAAGGTTCAAGCTATTGGTGTCCAGCTTTGTTTCTTTTTGTTTTTCTTTTGTTTTGCCACTTTTTGGCTCTCTTTGTTCTTTCCTTCTTTTTGTTTTTCTTTCTAACCAAGGAATTTAATTCAATTGAGATTCCTAGACAGTAAGCCACTCTTTACTTAGAAGGAGATATCCTAGCTCTTTATTCACTAAAAGTGAGCTATTATACAATCACACACATACCACCACTTACTTTTATTCTACTTCTAACTAACAGAGATTATCTTGCTTCACATTCAAACTGTTCTTTTATTGAATTTAAAGATGCAGGGGACAACACATGCTTTTTGTCAAGTGAAAATAACATACAAGTACACACATAAACTAGCCTATTTATTTTAAAAGAAACAAACACAATGCAAAGACTTATAATTAAAGAGGACTATTTAGAAATGCAAAGACAACTTAGAACAGATAGAATGCATGCTTTTTTTCTTTGAACAAGGAGCAAGTCCACCTTTCATTTGTCATGCCTCTTCTTTCTCCTTTCATATACTTGGCTGCTAGTGTTTCCACCATCCTTGTTTGGTGCTTGTTGATCTTGCCAAAAGCCAGCATTATTCATACCCTCCTCCACTCTATCTTCAAGTCTCATAGCCCTGTTTACTTCTACCTCACTTCTCATTTTGAAGAATTCATCAAAAGTTGGGAACGCCGGATCCATGTTGTGCATATGTTCTCCAATATAGTTTAGTTTGATTTGGCTATTGACATTATAATCGGCTTGCACTTCATACCTTGCTTCTTGGAGTGTTGTGAACTCCTTGAAAGCCTTCAAACTTTCAGCTTGCATTTGTTCCAACTTCCCAAAAGATTCATGAGATTGAAAGGCATGTTCTTCTTGCATCGCAAGAAATCTTGACTCGAATTCATTTTGTTTGTTTATTATTCTTAGCTCTCTTTCTTCTTGTGCTTGTTGGTTTTGCATGTACAGAGAATGGTATTCCTCTTGCCTCTCTTGGATTCTCGTGTACTGTTGAGACAATCTCCCTATTGCTTCTTGCATTTGAGTCATATCCATATTGCCATGTGGGAAAAAGTGTGGCTGCTCCTCCTCCTCTTGTGGCTCTTCTTCTATGTGTAGCTCATCTTCTTCCATTGGCTCTTCTCTTTCTCTTCCTCCATGTGGTCTTCGGCCTTGATGTGCTTCAAGGGGCATCATCATTCGTTCAATGGTTATGGGCATGCCTTGGCTTAACCACATTGGATTCTCTTCTTCCAATGGAACTTTAGCCTTTGCACACAACTTCCAAATGGTGCTCGGATAGTACAACCAAGATCCGGCCGAATTCTTTTCAGCTATCTTTTGAATGTCTCTTGCAAGGATCTCATGAACTCTTATTTCTCCACCCACCATGATACAATGCAGCATTAAGGCTCTCTCCCTGTTAACTTCTGAGGTGTTCACTGTCCCCAGAATTGATCTTTTCATCAACTCATACCATCCTTTTGCTTCCGGGATGAGGTTACATCTCTTCAGGAACTTGTATCTGTTCTTGTTGTCTCCTTCCCATTCTGAGTTCTCAAAACAAATGTCTCTTGCAATCTCCTCATAATCTTGATCCTCAGTCAATCTTTGTTGGTATCCCGGTTCATCAAAGTGGACTGACTTTAGTTTCAAGACTTTCTTGATTGCCTCCGGGCTAAAGTCTACTTCCACCCCACGCACATAGCTCTTGTACGTTGGGGGTTCACGCATGTCAATCCTTGGGACATTTGCATAGAACTCTCTTATGATATTGGTATTAACTCGGGTGGCTGGTGATGTAAGTTCCTCCCATCTCCTCTTCCGGATTTTGTTCTTTATTTCTTGACATCCATCATCCGGCAACATGAATGGAATTTCAGGATAGATTCTTTTCTCGTTCATCCATTGAATTTGCATTTGATGAGACCAAGACTTGAACCTCCATTGGTCATACTCATGTGTTTCTTCCTCCACTATTGGATCTTTTCCTTTTCGTCGTTTGGTTCTTGAGGAGGATGCCATGATCACTTGGTTGGTTGAGAGGGGATGTGAAGAATGTTGGAGAGTTTGATGTGTGTTTGGAGGAAAAGGAGATGAGGTCCGGACTTGCTATGACAAGAAGTTATGAAGAGAAGTTTAAGTGGTTGGAGTTTAAAGTAGAAGAAAGGTTGCACAAGGCTTGTTATGTTGAGGAGTGATTCGGTTATGTGCATGGCTTGAAGGTGGTATGCTTTTAAATGAGCAATGAAGGGTTGGGATGCAATTAGACTTATGGAGATCAAAGGTATGCATGTAAGGATGAATGAAGACAAAATTTGCTCCTTCCCTTGCCTTTGCCGTGATCATTCTCAAGGAGTGGCAGATTTCTTTCTTGAAGCATGTGATGGGATTTTGTCCTTATGCTATGCTTTCCTTTGTCTTGTCTTTTTCTTTGAAGATTCTTTGACTACCTAATCACCACAACAAGACAACATACATTAGTCTTATCCAACCGTAGCAATATTGTTCTTTTTAGTAAAAATATGTGAACTATCAATTCTTATCTCATGTGAACCGTGACACTCTCTTTGGAGGACACCAAACTTAGTATTTTGTAATGTATAAAGAAAATGAGTTTCTTCCTCCAATTGGTGAAGTCCAAATGTTAAATGTTCATAAGAATTGTCTTCATCATACTTTCTTTTTCTCTTTTTTTTTTTGTGAAGGATTAATTGTATCCTTGAATCGATGCATCAAGGTTTGATGAACACCAAACTTGTTTCTTGTCAAAGGGTACATCACAATTAATGCCTTCATTACCGAAAAAATTTTTTTTTTATTTATAAGGTTTTTGGAAAATAACAAATGTATGATTATTGATGCATGAGTTTCAAATTTTCATGAAGCTATGTGGACACCAAACTTAGTGTTCGGCCATATGCTCTATCAAAACATTTTAAGCATGTAAAACAAAATCCTTTGTAGTATTGGTTAAGTGTGCTTGTAGATATACCAAACGTAGCATATGTTTCAAAATGGTGCATGCAATAAATGGACATGTTCATGAAAAGAGAAAAGAATTCATGCATCAAGTGATCATAATTTATTGAATGTAAAATGACATGAATCTTAAAGCATGGGTTGCCTCCCATGGAGCGCTCTTTTATTGTCACTAGCTTGACATTGAAGCTTTCTTTTATGGTGGTTGGTGCTTGTAGAGCCTCAATTTGTCTCCCCTGACTGTGATCCTCTTCTTTGTTCTCTGGTGTTCAATTTCAGCATGCTCTAATGATAGTATGTTGCTGACAGTGTAGTAATCCTCGGTTTGTTGATTTGCCCCCAGTTGTTGATATATCAGTTGCACTTTGTCACCTTTAGAAAGCCCCTCTGTTGGAATCTTTCTATTCTTCCAGCCCCTTTTTGCTTTGTTTCTGCGCTTCATCTTTCCTTTTGTTGATCTTTCTTTTCTGGTTGTAGACTTTCCTTGGGGATCTCTCTTCTCAGTGGCCAATACTCTAACATCCTCTTGGGCTTTTTCATCAGTCTGTACAGTCCTTAGCATTGGGATGTTGCTGTGACTTTCCTGGTCACTCTTCATATAGTCTTTCTTCTCCTTGCTAAATTGTGCCTCTGGTAATACCTTCAGAGTGATGCTTTGGTCATGCATCCTGAGAGTTAATTCCCCTTCCTCTACATCTATGATAGCTCTAGCAGTGGCCAAGAATGGCCTTCCCAGTATAACAGAGTCACCATCATCATTATTTGATTCTAGAACCACAAAATCAGCAGGGTATATAAAACTGTCCACCTTGACCAAAAGATTTTCAATTACACCTCTGGGATATATCATTGACTTGTCTACCAGCTCCAGAGACATTTGTGTTGGTTTGACCTCCTCTATATGCAGCTTTTTCACCAAGGAGGATGATATTAGGTTAATACTTGCTCCGAGATCACACATTGCTTTAGTGATTGTCAATTTCCCAATGGTGCAAGGCAACAGGAAGCTTCCTGGGTCCTCAAGCTTGGGAGGCCTTCATAGAAATTTTGCAGCACGTCCCATTCATTGAACATCTCTGGAGGACACTTTCTGATTAAGGCTTTATACCTCTCCCATGCTTCATACAAGGATTCGGCATCTAATTGTGTGAATGTTTGCACCTCGGTTTTCAGCCTGATGACTCTTTGGGGTAGATAGAATTTGGCTAGAAATTTAGTCACCAAGTCATCCCAACTAGTGATACTTCCTTGGGGAAAAGTTTCAAGCCATTGTGCAGCCTTATCCCTTAATGAGAACGGGAACAGCAGAAGCTTGTAGGTTTCAGGATTCATGCCATTGGATTTGACAGTGTCACAGATCCTGAAGAAGGTAGATAGATGTTGATTTGGATCCTCCAATGGTCCTCCCCCAAATGAGTAGTTGTTTTGGACCAATGTGATGAGTTGTGGCTTCAGTTCAAAGTTATTTGCATTGACATTAGGGGTGAGAATGCTGCTTCCACAATGTCTAGCATTTACGGTTCGTATCAAGTAATAAAAACTCACGGGAGTGAGGTCGATCCCACAGGGATTGAAGGATTGAGCAATTTTAGTTTAGTGGTTGATTTAGTCAAGCGAATCAAGATTTGGTTGATGATTGTGTGTCTTGCAGAATGTAAATTGCATTGAAATAAAGAGAATAAGAAATAAATGGCTGAAACTTAAAGAACAAGAAATTAAATGGCAGAAACTTAGAGTGCAAGAAATGTAAATTGCTTGAAATGTAAAGGGGATTGGGATGTGGATTTGCAGAAATTAAACAAGGAAAAACTAAATTGCATCAAACAGAAGAGGGAAAGGGAATTGGGATTGAACCGGATATGAAGCAGAAAGGTAAATGAACATAGAAAGCAGTAAACAGAGAAGTGAAATGGGAAATTCAGATCTCAGGACCCAGAGACTAGAAAACCAAGTCTAGATCTCAATGCCTTCCTAGATCCAACAATAACAATTGCCAGGAAGTTGTAAATTGCAAAGAGAAGAAATGAAGAACAATGAACCGGAAATGAAATTCAATTAACAGTAAAGAAATAGAGAGACCCCAGATTGAGATTGAAACAGAATTTCTTCAATTCTCCAATCCAAGATCCAAGACAAAATGAAATTGAAAGCAATGAAAACAAAGAAATTAAAGT
>NC_029789.2:87931893-87935116 GCF_000816755.2 Arachis ipaensis
TCCTGGTTCAATTTCACTTATTCCATTGTCCTCTCTTCACTTCTAGCCATTCCTCTTTGCTTCAACCTTTCTCCAAGCTTTCTTCACCTATCATTAATCAACCAAACTTATCAAAGCTATGCTCAAAATCATGAGATATTCATTTTTTCATAATATGCAACAAATATAGCATAAAACCTCATGAAATGGCATAAATTCATATATGGTTGGTTCAATAAAGGGAAACATGAAAATCTACTCAATTAGCTTGCTTGTAGCTCAAGAAAGTGCATAATTCTAATGAAAACTAAAGAAAAAGACTAGCTAAAATAGGCTAGGATGACTTGTCATCAATGCTCCTTCAATCTGTGGAGTGTCTGGTCCCTCAAGGGAGAGCTTCTGGCGCTTCAGCTCCTGTAGCTCACGCACTTGTGGTGCACGAAATTGTGATCCCTGGGAATGGCTCCAAAAACTTGGTGCTCTAATTTTAATTCATAATTTGTCACAACTTCAATACAACTAACCAGCAAGTGCATTGGGTCGTCCAAGTAATAAAACCTTACATGAGTAAGGGTCGATCCCACGGAGATTGTTGGTATGAAGCAAACTATGGTCACCTTGTAAATCTCAGTCAGGCGGATATCAAATGGTTATGGAGTTTTCGAATAATAATAATAAATAAACAGAAAATAAAGATAGAAATACTTATGTAATTCATTGGTGAGAATTTCAGATAAGCGTATAGAGATGCTTTCGTTCCTCTAAACCTCTGCTTTCCTGCTGTCTTCATCCAATCCTTCCTACTCCTTTCCATGGCAAGCTTTATATAGGGCATCACCGTTGTCAATGGCTACATCCCATCCTCTCTGTGAAAAAGGTCCAAATGCTCTGTCACAGCACGGCTAATCATCTGGAGGTTCTCGATCATATTAGAATAGGATTCACCCTCCTTTTGCGTCTGTCACTACGCCCAGCACTCGCGAGTTTGAAGTTCGTCACAGCCATCCCTTCCCAGATCCTACTCGGAATACCACAGACAAGGTTTAGACTTTCTGGATCTCAGGAATGGCCATCCATGGGTTCTAACTTATACCACAAAGATTCTAATATCTCGGACTCGGTCTTCTGTATTAGATATCTAAGAGATACTCATTCTAGCTTGTTTGCATGTAGAACGGAAGTGTTTGTCAGGCATGCGTTCATAAGGGAGAATGATGATGAGCGTCACATAATCATCACATTCATCATGTTCTTGGGTGTAAATGGATATCTTAGAAGCGGAATAAGTTGAAGTGAATATAAAACAATAGTACTTTGCATTAATTCATGAGGAACAGCAGAGCTCCACACCTTAATCTATGGAGTGCAAAAACTCTACCGTTGAAAAATACATAAGTGAAAGGTTCAGGCATGGCCGAATGGCCAGCCACCCCCATACATGATCAATAGATCAAAAGATAATCCAAAGATGAAATAAAAATCATAAGCTATAAATACAATAGTAAAAAGTCCTATTTATACTAAACTAGTTACTAGGGTTTACAGAATTGAGTAATTGATGCATAAATCCACTTCCGGGGCCCACTTGGTGTGTGCTTGGGCTGAGCTTGAAGTTTACACGTGCAGAGACTTCTTTTGGAGTTGAACGCCAAGTTGTAACGTGTTTTTGACGTTCAACTCTGGTTTGTAACGTGTTTCTGGCGTTTAACTCCAGACTGCAGCATAGAACTAGCGTTCAACGCCGTTTTGCGTCGTCTAAACTTAGACAAAGTATGGACTATTATATATTTCTGGAAAGCCCTAGATGTCTACTTTCCAACGCTATTGAGAGGGCACCATTTAGAGTTCTGTAGCTCCAGAAAATCTACTTTGAGTGCAGGGAGGTCAGAATCCAACAGCATCAGCAGTCCTTCTTCAACCTCTGAATATGATTTTTGCTCAAGTCCCTCAATTTCAGCCAGAAAATACCTGAAATCACAGAAAAACACACAAACTCATAGTAAAGTCCAGAAATGTGAATTTAACATAAAAACTAATAAAAACATCCCTAAAAGTAACTAGATCCTACTAAAAACATACTAAAAACAATGCCAAAAAGCGTATAAATTATCCGCTCATCACAACACCAAACTTAAATTGTTGCTTGTCCCCAAGCAACTGAAAATCAAATAGGATAAAAAGAAGAGAATATACTATAAATTCCAAAATATCAATGAAATATAGCTCCAATCAGATGAGCGAAACTTGTAGCTCTTTGCCTCTTGAATAGTTTTGGCATCTCACTTTATCCATTGAGGTTCAGAATGATTGGCATCTATAGGAACTCAGAGTTCAGAATGTGTTATTGATCCTCCTAGTTCAGTATGTTGATTCTTGAACACAGCTACTTTATGAGTCTTGGCCGTGGCCCTAAGCACTTTGTTTTCCAGTATTACCACCGGATACATAAATGCCACAGACACATAATTGGGTGAACCTTTTCAGATTGTGACTCAGCTTTGCTAAAGTCCCCAATTAGAGGTGTCCAGGGTTCTTAAGCACACTCTTCTTTTGCTTTAGACCTTGACTTTAACCGCTCAGTCTCAAGTTTTCACTTAACACCTTCACGCCACAAGCACATGGTTAGGGACAGCTTGGTTTAGCCGCTTAGGCCAGGATTTTATTCCTTTAGGCCCTCCTATCCACTGATGCCTAAAGCCTTGGGATCCTTTTTATTTACCCTTGCTTTTTGGTTTTAAGGGTTATTGGCTTTTTGCTCTTGACTTTTGGTTTTAAGAGCTTTTGGCTTTTTCTGCTTGTTTTTTCTTTTTTTTCTTTCTATTATTTTTTTCGCATATTTTTTTTCTGCAAGCTTTTGTATTCACTGCTTTTTCTTGCTTCAAGAATCATTTTTATGATTTTTCAGATTATCAAATAACATGTCTCCTTATCATCATTCTTTCAAGAGCCAACATATTTAACATTCTTAAACAACAACTTCAAAAGACATATGCAATGTTCAAGCATTCATTCAGAAAACAAAAAGTATTGTCACCACATCAAAATAATTAAACTAGTTTCAAGGATGAATTCAAAACCATGTACTTCTTGTTCTTTTGTTTTTAAAACATTTTTCATTTAAGAGAGGTGATGGATTCATAGGACATTCATAACTTTAAGACAAAGTTACTAAATACTAATGATCATGTAATAAGACACTAACATAGATAAGCACTTAACATAAAGAAAACGAAAAACAGAAAAT
>NC_029789.2:87937271-87940097 GCF_000816755.2 Arachis ipaensis
AGGTGATGGATTCATAGGACATTCATAACTTTAAGACAACGTTACTAAATACTAATGATCATGTAATAAGACACTAACATAGATAAGCACTTAACATAAAGAAAACGAAAAACAGAAAATTTGAGAACAAGGAATGAGTCCACCTTAGTGATGGTGGCGTTTTCTTCTTGAGGTACCAATGATGCCGTTGAGCTCTTCTATGTCTCTTCCTTGTCTTTGTTGCTCCTCCCTCATAGCTCTTTGATCTTCTCTAATTTCATGGAGGATGATTGAGTGCTCTTGATGTTCCACCCTTAGTTGTCCCATGTTGGAACTCAGTTCTCCTAGGGAGGTGTTGATTTGCTCCCAAAAGTTCTGTGGAGGAAAGTGCATCCCTTGAGGCATCTCAGGGATTTCTTGGTGATGAGCTTCTTCATGCGTCTCTTGAGATCCATGAATAGGCTCTTTTGTTTGCTCTATCCTTTTCTTAGTGATGGGCTTGTCCTCATCAATGAGGATATCTCCCTTTATGTCAATCCCAGCTAAGTTGCATAGATGGCAAATGAGGTGAGGAAAAGCTAACCTTGCCATAGTGGAGGACTTGTCAGCCACCTTGTAGAGTTCTTGAGGTATAATTTCATGAACCTCCACCTCTTCTCCAATCATGATGCTATGGATCATGATGGCCCGGTCTATAGTAACTTCAGACCGGTTGCTAGTGGGAATGATTGAGCGTTGAATGAACTTCAACCATCCTCTAGCTACAGGCTTAAGGTCCAGTCTTCTCAGTTAAATCGGTTTGCCTTTTGAGTCAATCTTCCATTGAGCTCCTTCCACACATATGTCCATGAGGACTTGGTCCAACCTTTGATCAAAGTTGACTCTCCTTATGCAGGGGTGTGCGTTCTCTTCCATCATTGGCAAGTTAAACGCCAACCTCACATTTTCCGGACTAAAATCTAAGTATTTTCCCCGAACCATGGTGAGATAATTCTTTGGGTTCGCGTTCTTACTTTGATCATGGTTTCTAGTGATCCATGCATTAGCATAGAACTCTTGAACCATTAGAATTCCGACTTGTTGGATGGGGTTTGTTAGAACTTCCCAACCTCTTGTATGGATCTCATGTCGGATCTCTGGATACTCATTTTTCTTGAGTTTGAAAGGGACCTCGGGGATCACTTCTTCTTGGCCACAACATCATAGAAGTGGTCTTGATGGGCTTTGGAGATGAATCTTTCCATCTCCCATGACTCGGAGGTGGAAGCTTTTGTCTTCCCTTTCCCTTTTCTAGAGGGTTCTCCGGTCTTAGGTGCCATCAATGGTAATGGAAAAACAAAAAGCTTATGCTTTTACCACACCAAACTTAGAATTTTGCTCGCCCTCGAGCAAGAGAAGAAAGAAGAGATGAAGAAGAAGAAGAAATGGAGGAGAGGGAGAGAGGTTTATGTTTCGCCAAGAAGAGGAAGAGAGGGTTGTGTTGTGTGAAGATGAAGAAGAATGGAGGGGTTTATATAGTGGAGGGAGAGGGGTTAGGTTCGGCCATTTAGGGTGGGTTTGGGTGGGAAAGTGATTTTGAATTTTGAAGGTAGGTGGGGTGTATGAAGTAGGTTTATGGGGAAGAGTGGGTGGATGTGAGTGGTGAATAGGTAATAGGGAAGAGAAATTGAGGTGATTGGTGAAGGGTTTTGGGGAAAGGTGTTTATTGGGAAGAGAGGATGAATGAGAAGAGGGAAGAGTATGAGTGGAGGTAGGTGGGGATCCTGTGGGATCCACAGATGCTGAGATGATTCTGTGGGCTCCACAGATCCTGAGGTGTCAAGGAATTGCATCCCTGCACCAATTAGGCATGTAAAATGCCTTTGCATGTAATTCTGGCGTTTAAACGCCGAATTGGTGCTTGTTCTGGGCGTTCAGCGCCCAGATGCAGCATGTTTCTGGCGTTGAACGCCAGTTCTATGCTTGTTTCTGGCGTTCAGCGCCAGCTTTCCTCAGTGTGCATTCCTGGCGTCTGAATGCCAGGATGCTGCTTGTTTTGGGCGTTCAACGCCAGATCCATGCTCTGTTCTGGCGTTGAACGCCAACCAGATGCTCCTTACTGGCGTTTAAACGCCAGTAAGCCCTTCCTCTAGGGTGTGATTTTTTTCTTCTGTTTTTTATTCTATTTTTGATTTTTCTATTTATTTTGTGACTCCACATGATCATGAACCTAATAAAACATGAAAGAACAATAAAATAAAAATAAAATTAGATAAATAAAAATTGGGTTGCCTCCCAACAAGCGCTTCTTTAATGTCAATAGCTTGACCGTGGGCCCACTTGGTGTGTGCTTGGGCTGAGCTTGAAGTTTACACGTGTAGAGGCTTCTTTTGGAGTTGGACGCCAAGTTGTAACGTGTTTTTGGCCTTCAACTCTGCTTTGTGACGTGTTTCTGGCGTTTAACTCCAGACTGCAGCGTAGAACTGGCGTTCAACGCCCTTTTGCGTCATCTAAACTTGGACAAAGTATGGACTATTATATATTGCTGGAAAGCCCTGGATGTCTACTTTCCAAAAAATCCACTTTGAGTGCAGGAAGGTCAGAATCCAACAGCATCAGCCGTCCTTCTTCAACCTCTGTATCTGATTTTTGCTCAAGTCCCTCAATTTCAGCTAGAAAATACCTGAAATCACAGAAAAACACACTTGAGGAAGGTGATGAATGTCACGGATCATCACCTTCATCATAGTTAAGCGCGAATGAACATCTTAGATAGGAACAAGCGTAAACAGAAATACTTGCATTAATTCATCGAGACACAGCAGAGCTCCTCACCCCCAACAATGGGGTTTAGAGACTCATGCCATC
>NC_029789.2:87940659-87942193 GCF_000816755.2 Arachis ipaensis
ACCTCCGAAATGTATTGAGTATTGAGATCCGTGGCAATGCCATAGGATCCTCTGTGCTTCTTCTCTAGGCACACATCTACGGATAATTCCATCTGCACATCTCTTAAAGAGATAAGGTTCATCCCACAAGTAGTACTTTGCATCAGTAATTAGTTTTTTCTTTTGTATCCTGTTGTACTCCTTGGGTATGAACCTTGCAGCTTTATAGTTTACAATATCGGCAAACCATGGTGCTTCCTGAATGGCGAATAAATGCTCATCAGGAAACGTCTCAAAGATCTCAAGAGAAGGGAGGGACGTCCCTTCCACTGGCTCTATCCGGGACAGATGATCAGCCACTTGGTTCTTTGTCCCTTTTCTGTCTCTTATTTCTATATCAAACTCTTGCAGAAGCAATATCCATCTGATGAGCCTGGGTTTTGAATCCTGCTTTGTGAGTAGATATTTAAGAGCAGCATGATCAGTATACACAATCACTTTTGATCCTACTAAGTATGATCTGAACTTGTCAATGGCGTAAACCACTGCAAGTAATTCTTTTTCTGTGGTTGTGTAATTTTTCTGGGCGTCATTTAGAACGCGACTAGCATAATAAATGACATGCAGAAACTTGTCATGCCTCTGTCCCAATACTGCCCCAATGGCATGATCACTGGCATCACACATTAACTCAAATGGTAATATCCAGTCTGGTGCAGAAATGACTGGTGCTGTGACCAGCTTAGCCTTCAGCGTTTCAAACGCCTGCAGGCACTCCCCTTAAGGTCACCTATGGACCACCCAAGAGCTGTCTTGTGTGTCCTTAGCACTTGAATAAGTGCTTCCTCTTCCTGTGAATTTAAAGCAGAGCTTATGATTACTGGAAAAGTGTTACCTTCTCCCAGAAATGCATATTTCAAGGATGGTGGTAGTGGCTTGAGCTCGGGTTTAGGAGGTTTTTCCTCTTTCAGAAGAAAGTTCAGAGGCTCTTTCATGTCCTCTGAATCCTCCAGATCAGGCTGAACATCTTTAAAGATGTTTTCCAACTCTGATTCGAGACTCTCAGCCATGTTGATCTCTTCTACCAAAGAGTCAATGAGATCAACTTTCATGCAGTCTGTTGGTGTGTCTGGATGCTGCATGGCTTTGACAGCGTTCAACTTAAACTCATCATCATTGACTCTCAGGGTTATTTCCCCCTGTTGGACGTCAATGAGGGATCATCCAGTTGCTAGGAAGGGTCATCCTAGAATGAGAGTAGCACTCTTGTGCTCCTCCATTTCCAACACAACAAAGTCAGTGGGAAAGGCGAATGGCCCAACTCTGACAATCATGTCTTCAATCACTCCTGATGGGTATTTAGTGGAACCATCAGCAAGTTGGAGACATATCCGGGTTGGTTTAACTTCTTCAGTTAAGCCAAGCTTCCTGATAGTGGCTGCAGGTATTAGGTTGATGCTTGCCCCAAGATCGGATAAAGCTGTCTTGGTGCAATCACCTTCTAATATGCATGGTATCAGAAAGCTCCCAGGGTCTTTAAGCTTTTCAGGAAAGC
>NC_029789.2:87942872-87943601 GCF_000816755.2 Arachis ipaensis
GAGGAGAACTCTTTCTGTTTCTCTCCACTCCTTTTTATGACTCAAGATTTCTTTCA
This sequence comes from Arachis ipaensis, assembly GCF_000816755.2. Taxonomy (NCBI): domain Eukaryota; kingdom Viridiplantae; phylum Streptophyta; class Magnoliopsida; order Fabales; family Fabaceae; genus Arachis; species Arachis ipaensis. The sequence continues at coordinate 87,942,929 of NC_029789.2, forward strand.
TGAACTTGGCATAAGAAGGTATTTGTTCAAGTGCCTCTGCAAATGGAATCTTTATTTCAAGAGTCCTTAGATAATCTGCAAAGCGAGCAAATTGCTTATCCTGCTCCTCTTTTCGGAGTTTTTGAGGATAAGGTATCTTAGCTTTATATTCCTCAACCTTAGTGGTTAGAGAGGCCTTTTTAGAGGGGTTGTTATCAACACTTGTGTGTGTCTGATCCCTCACTGGCAATTGAATGCCAGAGTCAGAAGCTGGAGTGGCGTTAGACGCGAGCTCACTGTCTGTTCCTGGCGCCTGAACGCCAGAAATGTGCCCATTTTGGGCGTTCAACACTGGATTCTACCCCATTTGGGCGTTCAACGCCAGATTCTTGCCCATTTCTGGTGTTGAACGCCAATCTTGCCTTGTTTCTGGCGCTGAACGCCAGTTTTGGGCATGGTATGGGCGTTCAGCGCCAGCCTTCCACCCATTTTCTGGCGTTTTAGTGCCCGAATTATTTTTCCCTGGGCTCTTACTGTCCTCAGGTGAATCTTTGGTGGGTCGCTCATTTCTTGAATTTTTGATGCCTTGAGGTGGGGTATTTAGTGTTTTCCCACTCCTCAATTGAACTGCTTGACATTCTTCTGCTATTTGCCTTGATAGCTGCTGCTTTGTTTGCTTAAACTGTTCGTCCAT
>NC_029789.2:87946994-87951243 GCF_000816755.2 Arachis ipaensis
TACTATATATAAGTGTAGCCTTAGGTCCCTCATTGTTTTTTTTTTATTTTCTATATATATATATATATTCTAATAATTTTTTTTTTCTAAAACCTAATATTTAGTAATATGATTATATATATAATCCTATTTTTTTAATTAAATTAGTTAAAAATTATAAAATAAAAATAAATATATAATAATACCATACAATATTCTTTAAATAATAAAAATTATCTTTTAACAAAATATATTTATAATGAACTAAAAATATTGGGATGATCATAAATGAGTATTCATACATCTCACACTAAATTAAACATACCCATATCAAAATATACGTTAGACCACTTAGAATTTACTACTAATAAACTATAAAAAAACCAAATTATTGTATCCTACATAAGTATCTTCTAATAAAAGTTATTAACCTTCTGATAGAAGAGAAAAAAATCTTGTTCTTTAAATATCTTGTTCGACAGAAGATCGTATTTGGGAGATTTCTAGTTCTTCATCTGCCTCAAATCTTGTTGTGTAGGTTCTGGCAACTACAAAAGAAAAAAAATTAAAATTATATAACACTTACTAAACCCCCTAAGGCTTAAATTTGAAAGCATACATAGCACAAAAATGGAAAAAAATGAAATTCACAAACAAAATCAGAAACAAGGTAAAGAAGTGTATTGATGGTGTTTTTGTGGAAAAACAAATTTCCAAAACCTAAAAACTCACCGGCAAGTGTACCGGATCGCATCAAGTGAAAACAATTTGTTGCAAGGCAACACCAAACTTAGAATGTAACCATATGCCAATTTATTGAATTTAAACAAAACAAAGAACGAAAACAAAGCAGATAAGAAATGCTACCTACGGTTGGATTACATCCCAACAAGTGCTCTTTTATTGTCTTTAGCTTGACATGTTGTTCTTCACTTTCTTCCTCTTCTTCCAGGTTGTTAAGAGGAATGACCTCAAAGGAGGGAAAGATTCAGCTAGTATCCCTTGTCTTGGCCTTTAGTCAGCAGGCTTCCTTTTGCAAATGGGTTGATTGATCTTGCTTGCTGGATTAGGGACAAAATTGGTGTTCTTGCTAGTTGCCTTCACTTCTTTGGATTCAAGACTTGGTTGCTGTGTGATTATTGGAGTTTTGTATTCATCCAGAACCTTTTGAATTGGTGGTTCCATGAGCTTTTCCTCTATGTACTTCTCTACTTCACTTGAGTTTGGAATTCTTTGGTTGTCTTTCTCACTTTCTTGCTCTTCCACTTCCTCCCTTGCACTCAACATTTGACTTAATAGCTTTTTCATTGAGGAGGTTTGTTGATCTTCCTAACATTTCTTCATCTCCTCTTCATATCTTTCAATCATGGATTCAATTGTTGAGCCATTTTATTTCAAGGAGGTTTGAGAGAGTTGTGAGTTTTCATGTTCCCTTGTCATCTCAAGTGGCTTCTGTGAATATGCAAGTTCAGGTTCAAATTTTTCCACCACCTCTTTTTTCTTCACTAAAAATCCACTTGACTCAGTAGCCTCTTCCTCTTGTTTTTCCTCCTTCTTCGTTGCACTCACCAATTGAGCTAGCTGCACTTCCATGTTTTTGAGGGAGTCTTCTTCTTCTTTCCAAACTTTTGTTGTCTTCTCCTCATATCTTTTGAGAATGGACTCAAGCTTTGAGAACCTTGAGTGGTTCATGGAAGTTTGTGTGGGTGGTGAGTTTTGAAAGGGGCTTTCTGTTGACGCATGGTCAAGTGATGATATCTTTGGATGAATATCATATGGAGCATTAGAATTCCCTTCCCAGCCACCATTAGAATCATGACTTGCATCATTTTATGGTGGAAGGAAATGTCCCATATGGTTTTCTTGCTCATCTTGTGTCTCTGAAGCAAATCTCCATGGATTGGAGTGCTTAGAATTTGTATTTTCTTGGTGATATTCCCAGCCACCATTAGAAATTGATGATGCTGGGTGATATCCCATAAAATTTGTTTGATCATAAGATGAGTTGAACTCCATTTAAATTTTGGAAAACACAACACCAAGGAAAATTGAAATTATTCATATCAGAGATGAGAATTTCTAAGTGAGGCAAAAACTCAAACACCTTGGTTTCAATTTAAAACAGAAAACAAAAATAAAGAAAATGCTTGATCTAGACTTCTCACCCACTTAATCATTGTTGATCTAAATCAATCCCCGGCAACGGTGCCAAAAACTTGATGGTGTTTTTGTGGAAAAACGAATTTCCAAAACCCAAAAACTCACCGGCAAGTGTACTGGGTCGCATCAAGTAGTAAAACTCACTTAGAGTGAGGTCGATCCCATAGGGATTGATGGATCAAGCAATTTTAGTGGGTGATTAGTTTAGTCAAGCTAACATTGAGTGAATTGTGTGAAATGTAGCCAACAGAAAGTAAATTACAATGAATCTTAAAGATGCAGAAAGTAAAATTGCAAGTAACTTAAAGAACAAGAAAGTAAAATAGCTAAAACTAAAATTGCAAGAAAAGTAAATTGCATGAAAAGTAAAGGGGCTGGGGTGTTGAAAATTAAAGAGAGCAATAGATCACGCAACTGGAAATTTAAATTGCAGGAAGAATAAATTGGGAACAATGTAAGCAGAGAAGCAAAATTGCAGTGAATAAGAACTTAGAGCAATTGCAGGAAATGTAAATTGGAAGCAATGCAACAGAAAGTAAAAAAGCTTGAAAGATTAAAAACAGAAAATGACTGATGCTAAATTGCAGCAATTAAAAGGATGTTGAAGATCTCAGGGGTGGAGGAGACTAGAAAACAAGTCTAGATCTCAAGTCCTTCATTGATCAAATAAGAGAAAAGTTGCAGAGAATTAAAAGAAAGATTGCAGAAGAAGTAAAGAGAAGTTGCAGATAGAGAATGAAAACAGAATTTCTTCCACTCTCAATCCAAGATTTAAAACAGAAATAAAAATTAAAGAGAGAGTTTTCTAATCCTACTACTCCCTAGTGGAGCTAGCCTCCTTCTCATAAAATGAGAATGATGCCTTTATATAGGCTTTCTACAAAATGAAAATGAAATTAAAAACAAATTACAAAATAAAATAAATTCCTAAGCTAATTAATCCTTGTGCCTTTGAGTGATGATAATGGGCTTAGCTTGCTTTGGATTTGAGGAAGAGTGGATCTGGATGGCCTTGGTTCAATTGGTGAAGAATTGAATTAAAATGAAATTTTATTGAATTTTTGGCCCATGGGTGTTGCTCCCTGCTGTGCTCTCCAAGTGAGTGCTATTAGAAGCGCCTCTTTGCCTTGGAGTGAGGCTCCCTCTTCGAATCTTGGTGGTTGCACTTTGGTCTATTTTTGCTTATTTTTGGCATTTAAAGATGCATTTCATTCGTGCCTCAATTTCATGCCAAACATAGATTGCCATACATCGTTGGAAAGCTCTGAATGTCATCTTTCCAACGCAACTAGAAGCACATCAATCGGACATCTGTAGCTCAAGTTATAGCCCTTTGAAGGAGGCATGGTCATGTTGTTAGCGCCCAGATTTTAACTTAGCGAAAATTTTGCTTCCAAGTTGAAATTGCATCAGGATGATGCTCCGCTCTTGGCATGAGCGGAGCTTTGTGTGCTGATTGCAAATTTTCCTTTAATTTGGTCATGGGCCACGCTTTTAAAAGTGTGGCCTAAGCCTCCAAAGTGTGCTCCAACTTCAAAGTGTACCCTAAAGCTCTTTTTTTTTTCTCCTTTTTAGCTTATTTTTTGCTTTTTGCTTCTTTTTCTTCTTATTTCCTACAAAATTTATAAAATCAAAAGATCAAGGAAATGTAAAAATTAAGCATAAAAGCATTCAATATTCAAGCACAAATCATGAATTTCTTGTATGAAAAAGCATAGAAAAACATGACATGGTGACATGTCATCACAACACCAAACTTAAACCTTGCTTGTCCCCAAGCAAGAAAAGAATCATGCATTAAAGATTGACAATCCAAGGTAAGAAGAATAGCAACTCAATGTTCATGGTTAGCTAGTTTTCTAAGCATGCTTCAATCACAAAAGAGATGTAAATGATTGATGCTTCTATCTAGCTCAATTTATGAAATCTTTTCCTTATAATTTTCCCTTGAAACAAGCTCTTGATTTTCTTATTAGCTTCTCCTTTTGGGTGCTTTGCCCCATGAGTTAATAACAAAGCTACGACTTCTAAATGCTTCGTTTTCAAGTATTACCACTTGATACATAAGCACCACAAGCATTTAAATTAGAGGACTTCATTAAGCTCATTT
>NC_029789.2:87951268-87981645 GCF_000816755.2 Arachis ipaensis
TAAGATTAACAACGAACTCCTACTCGTTCGTAAGACTCAACCATTCCCTTTCTCCTTCTTATCTCCTTTTTCCTGTTGTTACTACTTCTACTTGATGTTCCAACATCTCAAGGAAAAGGAGAGTAAATAAAGGTCGTGAATTTAACGTACTAACAGAAGTAGGAAAGATAAATGTATACACTTACTTATTTCGTATCGAACTTAGAACTAAACATTGTACAACGACACCGTAATACTGATGGTTGAACTCAAAACATTTCGAATTTCGTCATTTCATAGTACTAGTATTTGTTTGTTCCATAATTTCTTCTTGAATCGTACACGTATTTTCAAAACCTTTCGATCATACTAGTTAACAACGAGTTAACGTAACCTAAAATAAATTAATTTCAAAAGTAGATCCTGTAAAACACTTTAGAAAACTTTTAGTACTTTTGGAACTTCTTTGTTTATTTCGTTCTTTTCTTTTTCCCTTTCTTACTCTTTCGACTTCCGAGACTCATGGTTACCGTTAAATAAACGATTCATGAACACCAATGGCTATGGGGCTAAGATGGATCATGAGTGTCTCACACAATGAAATGTTAGCAATACATGTGTTTCAAGCGAGCAAAATTAAAGATAACAATCAAGGCACAAGAGACAGAGACATTGTGATTGCATATATAAGAAGGTGTGCACAATACATTGCATAAAAGATAAGTGGCACACCAAACTTAGTGTGACACTTTCACTTGGAATTAATGCAAGTATCTTGTAAATATGGGAACCAAATTTTTGTTGCATAGCAACACCAAACTTAGAATGCAATCCGATGTCAATTTATTTGAATTAATACTAAATAAAAAAAAGAAAGACTGTTATATGTTAAATACAATCACCAAGTGAAGAATCTGTCATGAATAAGGATGTCTTGGTGAAGTATTAACAAGAACAGTTAAACAGCAAATTAAATGAAAGCAAGTAAAGATAGAAAAATGACTAAAGCAAGTAGAATGAAAAATTGTCAAATCAAAAGAGAAAATAAAACTGCAGAGGCATTATGATTATGCAGACAAGTAGTGTTGCTTGAATAAATTGCATAGAAAAATAAGTGGCATACCAAACTTAGAATCTTGGTGTGTTACTTTCATTTTTGATTTGATGCAATCATCCAAAAAGATTGAAAACAATTTGTTGCAAGGCAACACCAAACTTAGAATGTAACCATATGCCAATTTATTTAATTTAAACAAAACAAAGAACGAAAACAAAGCAGATAAGAAATGTTACCTACGGTTGGGTTACCTCCCAACAAGTGATCTTTTAGTGTCTTTAGCTTGACATGTTGTTCTTCACTTTCTTCCTCTTCTTCCAGGTTGTTAAGAGGAATGACCTCAAAGGAGGGAAAGATTCAGCTAGTGTCCCTTGTCTTGGCCTTTCCTCAGTAAGCTTCCTTTTGCAAATGGGTTGATTGATCTTGCTTGCTGGATTAGGGACAAAATTAGTGTTCTTGCTAGTTGCCTTCACTTCTTTGGATTCAAGACTTGGTTGCTGTGTGATTATTGGAGTTTTGTATTCATCCAGAGCCTTTTGAATTGGTGGTTCCATGATCTTTTCCTCTATGTACTTCTCTGCTTCACTTGAGTTTGGAATTCTTTGGTTGTCTTTCTCACTTTCTTGCTCTTCCACTTCCTCCCTTGCACTCAACATTTGACTTAATAGCTTTTTCATTGAGGAGGTTTGTTGATCTTTCCAACATTTCTTCATCTCCTCTTCATATCTTTCAATCATGGATTCAATTATTGAGCCGTTTTGTTTCAAGGAGGTTTGAGAGAGTTGTGAGTTTTCATGTTCCCTTGTCATCTCAAGTGGCTTCTGTGAATATGCAAGTTCAGGTTCAAATATTTCCACCACCTCTTTTTTCTTCACTAAAAATCCACTTGACTCAGTAGCCTCTTCCTCTTGTTTTTCCTCCTTCTTCGTTGCACTCACCAATTGAGCTAGCTGCACTTCCATGTTTTTGAGGGAGTCTTCTTGTTCTTTCCAAACTTTCGTTGTCTTCTCCTCATATCTTTTGAGCATGGACTCAAGCTTTGAGAACCTTGAGTGGTTCATGGAAGTTTGTGTGGGTGGTGAGTTTTGAAAGGGGCTTTCTGTTGACGCATGGTCAAGTGATTATATCTTTCGATGAATATCATATGGAGCATTAGAATTCCCTTCCCAGCCACCATTAGAATCAGGACTTGCATCATTTTGTGGTGGAAGGAAATGTTCCATATGGTTTTCTTGCTCATCTTGTGTCTCTGAAGCAAATCCCCATGGATTAGAGTGCTTAGAATTTGTATTTTCTTGGTGATATTCCCAGCTACGATTAGAAATTGATGATGCTGGATGATATCCCATAAAATTTGTTTGATCATAAGATGAGTTGAACTCCATTTAAATTTTGGAAAACACAACACCAAGGAAAATTGAAATTACTCATATCAGAGATGAGAATTTCTAAGTGAGGCAAAAACTCAAACACCTTGGTTTCAATTTAAAATAGAAAACAAAAATAAAGAAAATGCTTGATCTAGACTTCTCACCCACTTAATCATTGTTGATCTAAATCAATTCCCGGCAACGGCGCCAAAAACCTGAGGGTGTTTTTATGGAAAAACGAATTTCCAAAACCCAAAAACTCACCGGCAAGTGTACCGGGTCGCATCAAGTAGTAAAACTCACTTAGAGTGAGGTCGATCCCACAGGGATTGATGGATCAAGCAATTTTAGTGGGTGATTAGTTTAGTCAAGCTAACATTGAGTGAATTGTGTGAAATGTAGCCAACAGAAAGTAAATTGCAATGAATCTTAAAGATGCAGAAACTAAAATTGCAAGTAACTTAAAGAACAAGAAAGTAAAATAGCTGAAACTTAAATTGCAAGAAAAGTAAATTGCATGAAAAGTAAAGGGGCTGGGGTGTTGGAAATTAAAGAGAGCAATAGATCACGCAACTGGAAATTTAAATTGCAGGAAGAATAAATTGGGAACAATGTAAGCAGAGAAGCAAAATTGCAGTGAATAAGAACTTAGAGCAATTGCAGGAAATGTAAATTGGAAGCAATGCAACAGAAAGTAAAAATGCTTGAAAGATTAAAAACAGAAAATGACTGATGCTAAATTGCAGCAATTAAAAGGATGTTGAAGATCTCAGGGGTGGAGGAGACTAAAAAACAAGTCTAGATCTCAAGTCCTTCCTTGATCCAACAAGAGAAAAGTTGCAGAGAATTAAAAGAAAGATTGCAGAAGAAGTAAAGAGAAGTTGCAGATAGAGAATGAAAACAGAATTTCTTCCACTCTCAATCCAAGATTTAAAACAGAAATGAAAATTAAAGAGAGAGTTTTCTAATCCTACTACTCCCTAGTGGAGCTAGCCTCCTTCTCATAAAATGAGAATGATGCCTTTATATAGGCTTTCTACAAAATGAAAATGAAATTAAAAACAAATTACAAAATAAAATAAATTCCTAAGCTAATTAATCCTTGTGCCTTTGAGTGATGATAATGAGCTTAGCTTGCTTTGGATTTGAGGAAGAGTGGATCTGGATGGCCTTGGTTCAATTGGTGAAGAATTGAATTAAAATGAAATTTTATTGAATTTTTGGCCCATGGGTGTTGCTCCCAGGGAAATGCTCGGCTCATGGGGAGAGCGCAGCATTAGTGCTTGTTTCCTTGGCCCTTTTGGTGCGTGACAAGGTGAGGAGTATGGGGGGGGGGGGGGTGTGCACCAAGGAGTAGCGCTCTGCTCTCCTTGTGAGCTGAGCATTGGTGCTTCCAAGGGGAGGTCCCAAGTTCAAACCCTTCTGAAAGCATTTGGAGAAAAGATTTTCCTTGAATTTTTATGAAGAGAGCACGACAATGCTCTCCAAGAGAGCGCTGTGCTCTCCAAGTGAGCGCTATTAGAAGCGCGTCTTTGCCTTGGAGTGAGGCTCCCTCTTCGAATCTTGGTGTTTGCACTTTGGTCTATTTTTGCTTGTTTTTGGCCTTTAAAGATGCATTTCATTCGTGCCTCAATTTCATGCCAAACATAGATTGCCATATATTGTTGGAAAGCTCTAAATGTCAGCTTTCCAACGCAACTAAAAGCACATCAATCGGACATTTGTAGCTCAAGTTATAGCCCTTTGAAGGAGGCATGGTCATGCTGTGAGCGCCCAGATTTTAACTTAGCGAAAATTTTGCTTCCAAGTTGAAATTGCATCAGGATGATGCTCCGCTCTTGGCATGAGCGGAGCTTTGTGTGCTGATTGCAAATTTTCCTTTAATTTGGTCATGGGCCACGCTTTTAAAAGCGTGGCCTAAGCCTCCAAAGTGTGCTCCAACTTCAAAGTGTACCCTAAAGCTCTTTTTTTTTTTTCTCCTTTTTAGCATATTTTGTGCTTTTTGCTTCTTTTTCTTCTTATTTCCTACAAAATTTATAAAATCAAAAGATCAAGGAAATGTATCAATTAAGCATAAAAGCATTCAATATTCAAAATAATAGTCCACATTATAATCCACATGCAACAAAAATAATTAACATGAAATCAGTAAACTATTCTAGACAAATGAATAATAGTCCCCATTAGTACTTGATTTTTGTTTATTAGAACATTACCATTTACCACTATAAAGTAAACTTCTGATTAAGAAAGCAACAATCATTCACATACAGATCCAAGAATCAAGCAGCTGACTGGTCAATAAATATATTATGTAGCCTAACTTATTTGAGAATAAACATACTCAATGGAAAGGTTTCTGCCATTTAATCACCAAATATAGCTAAAATCAATATCTAACTATTCTAACCCTTACCTCTTTGTTGATCAAATACACAAGACTTATCCCTGTTTTTCTCTTGAGCCCAAACCTTAACCGTTCCAAGAACCAGAATTTCGGTTACATTTCACAAGGTCATTCGACCAAATTAAACACAGAGGAGAGAAAATCACTCACCTCTCTTTGCTTGTGGTGGTAGTTGTGTTAAAAGAAATTGAATAAATTGGAAAAAATGGAGCAAGAGAATTATCAGAATTTTGAATTAGAGGAGAAAAAAAAGAAGATGAAGTCGCTGTCCTCACCTAGCAAAGAAACTCGAAGAACAGTTGGGGTGAGTGGAACGCAGCTCCCTCTTAAGCTTCAGTCAGCTCCCTCCTTGGCCATCATTCTCTTTCTCTCGGTGCTATGATTGATGAAGAGCCAAAAACTTGAAGAACGCTCCTGTTTTTACTCCCTGGTGCTTTGGCTATTCCTCTGTTCCTTGCCCTCTCTCTACTGTCTATGAATTCATGAGGGAGATAGACGGAGACACAATGTTATGTTATGATTTGTGAATTCATGAAATAAGTATAATTTAGCAAATTAAGTCAAGTCACAAGATTCCTCGCCTCAAGCCTTGGATTCGCTACGGGCAATTCTTTATCTGCAGAACATATTTGACTATATGCTTAATAAGATCAGCATCACCCCTAGCATAATATGAAAATAAACCAGAATTAAAAAGCATACTAGATATACTTATTCTTTTGCTAAAAGAAATCTAAATTGGAGAGAATAAGAGTTTCACACACAACTCAACTGCCATATTAAACCAACTGACTTATTTTTAAGTGAAATAATAATTTTTGTATTTTATAAAAAATCGGGAGAACTTCCTGTCCTTTTTATTTCCTGGTCTCTAATATCTTGACCAATTCATATAAGCACCACTCGCTGGAAGCATAGTCCTATGAGAAAACAACAATAGATACATGTGAACTTTCAATAGCCTTTGAGAGTGAAGGCCCTATGCTCTGCCCCTTTGGGAGATCCTCATCTATGACCACTTTGACTTGCTGTTCGTTGTTCAGAGCTTCGCAGAGATGAATCACGAAGTTGGTGCACGTGTCGTTGCGCCTAAAGAGAGGAAGTGTCAAGTCAAAGAGTGATCCAGCTGACCCAAGAAAGGAAATGAGCTCAGATTCAATGTAAGGTCTATGCTGATGCACGTGTGGATAAAGATCGCACGAGGCAAAACCTGCATAGCAGTTATATTGGCCGGCTAGCCAAGATTCGCGGAATGGAGCTTGGCTGACGACATAGGATTCAAGAACTAGTTAGTTGGTTAGTATAAATAGGACTCGGTCTCCTCCCACATTCTCGGATTTATGTTTTTCTTTCTAGCCTTCTTTTGTTTTTCATTTCAATCTACATATTTAGTATGCTTTTTTTTTTAAAAAGAATAGTTTAACAAGATTACGATTTTCTTCTAAGGATTTATGGTGATCATTGCCAAGTTGCTGAGTACCCCTTTTGGCATTAATCATATAGTAAAGGTAATCATGAAGAGTGAGTTTCGGACAGTTTCTTGTTTTGAAATTTAATCAATTCAATTTTAACCAAACAATAGTTATGCACATATATCATTAACCAACCCAGCAAAAAGCAGAATAAAATTGCCACCCTATTTCCACAAAAGTGTAACATACTGTGGTTTGATCCGTGGATTAATAACTTTTTCAAAATAGTAAACACCAACACCAATTTCGTTCCATTGATGTAGAAAACCTTTACCTCATTAGCCAACAATGTTCCTTCAACTTATAGTTTAGCAAATTTCCCTCCAATTGTTAATAATAAGCTATGGGTTTGAAAAAAGCTGAAATGTAGGAATAGACCAACATTTCAAGAATCATTAGAGCTAACTCAACTCAATGGTGGAAATTAATTAGCCACTTACAACATTCTTGCATTGTGCTCCACATGATGTTTATATTGAACTATCACAACAAAGTTCATGTCATAACAATTTTTTCAAACCTAGCACAAACCCTCATGCCAATAACTCACAGAACAAACCGAGTTCAGCAAAAAAATAAATAAATAACAAATAAAAAAATCAAACACAAACAATTTTAAACCACAGGTTCTAGCAGAAAGCCAATTACCGCACTAACAGTTTAAAAGAAAAAAAAAGTATCAAAGAGAAACATTTAATCAAGTACAAAAACTTTCAAAACAAAAAGGTTTCAATATTACACACATAACACATTAAATCATTCACCTATTCATGAAATCAACTTTAGTCTCAGAAAAGAATTACCATAAGAATCAGCAACTGAGGGAAAAATTGTAGTTTTAGTCAAAAGGGGTATAAGTAACTATAATGTCCCCATTTTTATAGATGAATACCTAGATTTCTACAATGGAGATGTCAAATAATCAGATTTCTACAACTGAGGCATCCTAAACCCAATTCATACCTGAAGTAGAAGATTTTGTGCTTGAAAAAGATGAAGAAGTTGCAGAAGACAAATTAAACTCTCTTTGGGGTTATTGCTGAGAAGCACCTGAGATAATATTTATTCTGATGAGAGCACCATAAAACTAGCAAGGAATCAGACAAGCTTTTAAATATATCAGTATATCAATATTTTAATAAATTTTAATTATTAATTTTAATTATATATATTATAGCTTAAATAACATATTCTTTTTATATTTATTGGTATTTACAAGGTTATTGCTTTTGTTGAAGGCTCACCTGATATGGCTACATAAACAGGATTGTATATGATTGGTTTTCATGTTAATCAGATTTATTCTTTCAATTCAATTTACAATTCAGCTCACCTTTCTTCTTCCTCTTCTACTTCTTCTCTACTCCTTGTCTTCTTTTCATTCTTCACACATTTCTGTTTCTGGCTAACCAAGAAACCGTTCAAAGTGTAAGAACTCTGTTAGAAACAGGAAGCTGAAAACAGAGAAACGGAAGCCAACTTATTCATTGAGAAATCACAGAAACAAAAGCTTATTAACGCTGCATTTGGATTCAGTCTCAAAAATAAAAATACAGAGAAAATAGACAAGCTGTATATTAAATCACAGTTCACAAACCCTAAAATACCACACATCTTCATCAACAACAGCATGCATGTTATCAAATTACAGTTCACAAACCCATATTTCAGAGATTAAAAGCCCCAAATTAAAACCCCTAAAATAGGAACCCTAAGCCACTGATCAATTTCAGAAGCAAATAAAAATCAATACATACCTATTCAATGATGTGAGCACAGCGAAGACGATGATGAGAAGCACGGAGATGACGATGGTGAGAGCGGTGCAGCGATGATGGTGAGGGCCGCACAGCGACGATAGTGAGGGCGGCACAGCGACGATCAGTGCAAGCGATGGCGAAGGAGTGACAACGGTCAATGTGGAGAGTGGTGCAGGTGAGTCGTGAGTGGGAGGCGACGACTCTCAATGGCGAGAGTGAGAGGGTTTCCGCTTGTAGTGAGAGGGTCAATGGCGAGAGTGAGAGGGTCAATGGCGAGACCGAGAGTGAGAGGGTCAATGGCGAGAGTGAAGAGAGTGAGTGGGGGGCGACGATGGTGAGCTATCGAGGGTGACTGAGCTATCGAGGGTTTACGAGGATGAAGGTGACTGAGCTATCGAAGGTGACTGAGACTCAAGAAGTTTGCTAAGTTTTATTAAGTGTTAAGGTCATCACTCATCAGTTTGCTTTCAGGAAAAACAAGGAAAAAAATTACTAAGTGTTAAGTTTTTGGCTCTAGAGACATTAGGCATCACTTTTAAAACGCACCCAAAACTTAACAAATAGGCTATCCTTTAAAAGTGTCTCCTTTGATACGAAAAGTGAACCTATAGATATCAACCTACGTCTACGCTTTATAAGTGATATATTTAATACCTAAGGCTACGCTTTTTAAATGATGCCGCATTTGTGTATCCTTTTCTTTTATAAAAAGGCAACACGGAGAAAAGCGTAGCACACTTTTCAAATGTAGCCTAAAAAAAGTGTGGCTGAATGGGTATTTTTCTTGTAGTGATTCAACCCCAAAGGAGGCTGAATCCAGTCATGAAGGAAGTGGTACAGAAAGAAGTTATGAAGTTATGGCAGGGAGGGGTAATCTACCCGATCTCCGACAACCCATGGGTCAGCCCCGTGCAAGTTGTCCCAAAAAAGGGAGGAATTAATGTAGTCCACAATGAGAAGAACGAACTAATCCCTACAAGGACCGTCATAGGATGGCAGATGTGCATAGACTACAGAAAACTCAATGAAGCTACAAGAAAAGATCATTTCCCCCTTCCTTTCATGGATCAGATGCTGGAAAGACTTGCAGGACACGCATATTACTATTTTCTTGATGGTTATTCAGGATATAACCAAATAGTGGTTGATCCGAGAGACCAAGAGAAAACCTCATTCACTTGCCCATATGGAGTGTTTGCCTACAGGCGCATGCCATTTGGGCTATGTAATGCACCTGCAACTTTCCAACGCTGCATGCTCTCCATTTTCTCAAATATGATAGAAAAATTCATTGAAGTCTTTATGGATGACTTTTCGGTATTCGGAGATTCCTTCACTAATTGCCTAAATCACTTGGCCCTGTTATTAAAAAGATGTCAAGAGACCAACTTGGTCTTGAACTGGGAGAAATGTCATTTTATGGTGACAGGGGGAATAGTTCTTGGCCATAAGGTTTCTAACCAAGGCATTGAGGTAGATAGAGCTAAGGTGGAACTCATTGAAAAATTACCCCCACCAAGTGATGTCAAGGCAATTAGGAGCTTTTTAGGGCATGCCGGCTTTTACAGAAGGTTTATTAAAGATTTTTCAAAGATAGCCAAGCCCTTGAGCAATCTCCTTGTATCTGATGCACCATTTGTCTTTGATGAAAAATGCATGCTAGCATTCGAAAACTTGAAAAAGAGGCTGTCTTCTGCCTCTATCATTTCCCCACCTGATTGGAACTTACCATTTGAACTGATGTGTGATGCATCTGATTTTGCAGTAGGGGCAGTGTTAGGGTAGAGGAAAGATAACTTAGTCCATGTGATATACTATGCCAGCAAAGTCCTCAATGACACTCAAAGAAATTACACCACCACTGAAAAAGAGTTGCTGGCAATAGCTTTTGCATTTGACAAGTTTAGATCATACCTCATTGGTGCCAAAGTGATTGTTTTCACAGACCACACAGCACTTAAATACTTGTTTGCCAAGCAAGAGTCAAAACCAAGACTGATAAGGTGGATCTTATTGTTGCAGGAATTCAATATTGAGATTAGATACAAGAAAGGAGTGGAGAACAAGGTAGCCGATCACCTATCCAGGATCCCTCATGACAAAGGTAGAACACATGATTCAAGTGTAAATGAATGTTTCCCAGATGAGCAGTTAATGATGGTTCACAAAGCACCCTGGTTTGAAAACATTGCCAATTTCAAGGCAACTGGGGCTTTACCTCCAGAGATCAATAAACATCAAAAGAGAAAGCTCATCAATGATGCAAAGTATTTTGTTTGGGATGAACCATATCTCTTCAAGAAGTGTTCAGATGGAATCCTGAGAAGATGTGTTTTGGAAGAAGAGGGACGAGAAGTCTTGTGGAACTGCCACGGCTCGTGCTATGGAGGCCATTTTGGAGGGGATAGAACTGCAGCCAAGGTGTTACAAAGCGGATTCTTTTGGCCCACCCTTTTCAAGGATGCCAAAGAACTAGTAAAGAACTGCAATGAATGTCAAAGAGCTGGAAACTTACCCAAAAGAAATGAGATGCCACAGAATTTCATCTTAGAACTGGAACTGTTTGATGTGTGGAGAATCGATTTCATGGGACCATTCCCAACCTCATATGCAAATAAGTACATCTTGGTAGCAGTGGATTACGTTTCAAAGTGGGTAGAGCCTATTACAACCCCAACGAATGACAACAAGGTAGTCATAAACTTCCTCAGAAAGAACATCTTTAGCCGGTTCGGAGTCCCCCGAGCACTCATCAGTGATGGAGGGAGCCATTTTTGTAACAGACCACTAGAAGCGTTCCTCCTACGATACGGGGTGAAACACAAGATTGCCACGCCTTACCACCCCCAAAAAAGTGGGCAAACTGAGATATCTAACAGAGAGCTAAAAAGGATTCTGGAAAAGACTGTAGGAGCATCAAGAAAGGATTGGTCGAAGAAGCTGGATGATGCTCTTTGGGCATACAGAACGGAATTCAAAACACCAATCGGGATGTCCCCATATCAACTGGTGTATGGAAAAGCTTGTCATTTACCACTGGAGCTAGAACACAAAGCCCTCTGGGCTCTCAAGCTACTAAATTTTGATAGCGTTGCTGCTGGTGAAAAGAGGGTCTTGCAGCTGCAGGAAATGGAGGAGTCAGATCTCAAGCCTATGAAAATGCCAAGATTTATAAAGAAAAGGCAAAGAGAAGGCACGACCTCCATCTGGCACCCAGGAGCTTCGAAAAAGGACAGCAAGTGCTCCTCTACAATTCCAAATTAAGACTTTTCCCTGGGAAACTCCAATCCAAGAGTGAATGTGTAATTCTAAGTTTGGTGTTCCACCAAAGATTTCAGTTAGAATCACATTACACCTCTTCAATGGCAAGTTGCTAGCCCCAACCAATCAGGGAAACCGCTTAACAATAGTTTAGTTTCTATTTCATAGTTGTTTTATCAATAAAAGCACATGAGGTTCTGCATTAGGCAATGAACTACGTATTGGTGTTCACACACCAAATTAAGTCCAGAAATTTACAAGCATACATGCAAGCTAACTATTCCTCAAGTGTTTGGGGAACAAGCAACTTCTAATAACTTTGCAGGAATTCAATCAACCTTCTAGAAAAACAGTGCACCACCATCCAAGGAGGCGAAGAAGGACGCAGAAGCTATGGATGATGACAACAAAGAGATAACCAGAAGGCACCACCAAAAGGTTGTATTGCTACTTGATCCCATATGCTTGGAGATGTTAAAAAAAATTGGAAGTCTGAATGTGCCCCTGATTAATAGTTACTCTTTAGCTTAAATCACTAGAATTTAATATTTGCTTTCATTGCCTTTGTCATATGTGTGCTGGTTCAAGTTACCTGTCTTCATTTTCACCTTGCTTACTTGTATGCTTGCCCCTTGAGTCAAATAAAAAGAGATGTTATGAAAAGACCAGAGTGATGTTCAAGTTGTGGAGTAGGTCCTTAAATTTATGGTGTAGTAATCACTTAGCTAAGTTGGTTCACCAACAAGGTAGGAAGGCAACTATCTGTCTTGAAGTCATATGCTTGAAACACACCCCCATGAGACTAGCTAAATAACAAGATCCTAATAAGAAAAAGGAAAAGAACAATAAGAGTTGAAAAAGAAAGAAAAGTAATAAAGAATAAGGCTAGGCACCAAGGGCTTGAATCTTGAGGGATGTGTCTGTGGTGCTCTTGTACCAAGGATCTGCTTGGATGAATAAGTTCTTAGGAGTGCTTCATCACTTGGTAACTTCGGTTAACTAACCCGGGATTATCAACTGAAAATCCACTATCAAGAGCAACCTTGCTACAGAATATTTAGTAACCCAAAGAGGTGCTGGACACCAAGGCCTCAAGGAAAGAAAATAACAAACCATGTGCCTGTGGTGTGCATGTATGGGAGAGAGAGACTTGAGGGAGTAAGTTTTTAGGGGTGTCTCAACACCTAGCACCTTGAACCAACTGGTTCGGGAGTGTTGGCTGAAAGCTTATTTTAAAGAGTCGCCCCCTCACAGAGCACTTAGCCTAAGGATACAATAAACCTTGAAAAGACAATGGGGTCAACAAATAAAAGTCTAAAAGGGTGCAATCAAGTGAGTACTCCAGGGCATGATAAAGGTCTGAAAGCTAGTAAAGGAATGAACCTAAGTTGCTATGCATGAAACTCCATAAAACCAAGGACATGACTTCCACAATAATGATTCATTTCTCTTGTCATTTCATTCATCATTCTCTTGTTCCAGTACTTGCTTAGGGACAAGCAAGCTTTAAGTTTGGTGTTGTGATGCTAGGGCATTTTGGCCAGTTTCACTGACCTTTTCTTTACTGTTTTAGGGTAGTTTCATGCATTTTCTTAGGAAATAAGCAAGTTTTGGGTAGAATTTCACTTACATCTTGATTCAAGCAAACATTGTGAATTTTATATGATTTCATGAGAATTATGCATGAATTTAATGACAAATTGGATGATGCATGACTCATAACTTGGATTAGAGCTTTGATGCACTTTATTTGCTTGATTTCAGGACAAAGGAAGCAAGGAAAAGCCACGTTAGTAGCCACGTTAGTCTAACTAACGTGACCACTAACGTGGAATGGGAGCTAGCTTGCAACGTTAATGAGAAAAGTAATCGCCAATAACGTCTTCAAAGCCATCATAGCCCATGTTAATTACCACGTTAACTACATTAACGTGGTAGTTAACGTGGAAGAAAAGGAAGCTCCAAGCGTTAGTGGTAAAAGTAAGTGCCACTAACGCCCCAAAAGGGCAATTGGCCACGTTAAGAGTCACGTTAACTCAGTTAACGTGAACTCTAACGTGGAAGAGGAAGATAATGCCAACATTAGTGACACTCACCTTTGTCACTAACGTTGGACTAAGCCACTATGAGCCACGTTAGTTACCACGTTAAGTGCATTAACGTGGAGGCTAACGTGGAGGAAAGAATTGATGAGCCAACGTTAGTGACACTCACCTTTGTCACTAACGTTGGAGATGGCAATCACCAAGACGTTAGTGGCCACGTTAAGACAATTAACGTGGGGCACTAACGTGAGAAGGGGCGTTTGGAGCGTTAGTGAAAAAGGTCAGTGTCACTAACGCTCTCGAGGCTAAGGCATGCCCACGTTAAGAGCCACGTTAGTTATTCTAACGTGGACTCTAACGTGAGAAAAAGGGGCTAAGGGCAATGTTATTGGCAAAGGTAAACGCCAATAACGCTCGCAATGGACCAAGAGGCAACGTTAGTGGTCACGTTAGTGCCACTAACGTTGAAGTTAACGTAACTCATCTTGGGCTAGGAACGTTAGTGCAAAAGGTGATTGTCACTAACGTTCTTGAACCCACGTTTTCACTTAACGTTAATGCCACTAACGTCCTAGCCAAAGTCCATGCCTACTTCACACTTTCCCTGTAAGTAAAGCTGAGCCCACTGAAGATTCCAAACTGCTTCAACTCAAGATCCAAAGGCTCATATCCAAGACTTGAAGAGCCAACTGGAAGATCAGAAGAGTAGTATATATAGGAGTAGTTTTGAACTAGAGAGGAGCTTTTGGATTGAGAGGACTACTCTCTGTATAATTTTACTTTCTCTGCAACTTCTAGTTTTACTTTCAGAATGCATTCTCCATCTTTGTTTTCCATTCCCATAGCCATGAACAACTAAACCCCTTTCATTAGGTTAGGGAGCTCTGTTGTAATTTGATGGATCAATAATAGTTTTCATTATTCTTCTTCTTTCTTTTCTCTTGATTTTACTAGAGAGCTTTCAATCTTTATCCAATTGGATAGTTGTCTTGGAAAAGAAGCTATTCATACTTGGATCTCTTCGGAACCTTGGAAGAGGAATGAAGGGATCATGCTAGAAATGCTTTCTCATGTTGGACCAAATTGGGGGTTGGGCGGATATGGTGACATATAATTCTCCCAATACTTTGATTTGGAAATACATGTGGTGCAATCAGTGACCATACTTCATCTCTTCTCATGAGCAATTAGACCAAGGAATTGGCTATTGATTAAGATTTGAGAGATTGAATTACCAAAGAATTTGAATTCAATCACTTAAGATTGCCAAGGAGATCAATGAATGCATTGATTGAGGAAGAGATGAAAATGAACTTGATCCGGAGAATGCAACATCTCCTAAGACCAATGAATCCCCCATTTCTGATCTTACCCATTCTCTTTAATTTCTGCAATTTACTTTCATGCTGAATTACCCACTCCCCATTTAAGATTCTACACTTTACTTTCCGTCATTTATATTCAGCTCTTTATTTCCAGCATTTACATTTTCTGCCATTTACTTTCCCGCCATTTAATTTCCTGCAATTCTCAAATCAATTTCTGCTTAGCTCAACTAGAATGTTCCTCTAATTAAAGTTGATTGACCAATCAATCCCTGTGGGATTCGACCTCACTCTATTGTGAGTTTTTACTTGACGATAATTCGGTATACTTGCCGAGGGAAATTGTTGAGAGACAAGTTTCTGTGCATCAGTTTCTAATAATAAAAGTTATCACAGAGTTAAGATTAGGACTCAACAACCTTTATTTTGGGAGATGGATGCTCCTTCAATCTGTGGGGTGTCTGGTCCCTCAAGGGAGAGCCTCTGGCACTTCAGCTCCTGTAGCTCACGCCCTTGCTTTTCTTGCTCCTTAAGCAGTTTGCAGAGCATGCTATTTTGATTTTGCTGTTCTTCCTTAAGTTGATCCATAGCTTCTTGCAGCTTGGTGACAGATGCTTCTAGGCGGGTCCAGTAGTCAATCTGAGGGATTTCTGGGAGGAACTCCCGCGCCCTCCTTTTGGTTGAGTTATCTTGCACTTGTTGTCCTTCCATTGACTTCTTGGTGATTGGGTGCTCGACTGGGATGAACTCATCTACTCCCATCTTCACCCCATCATCTTTACATAGCAGAGAGATTAAGATTGGGTAAGCCAATTTGGCTTCAGTGGAGTTCTTATTCGCAATTGTGTAAATCTCACAAGAAATCAGATGATGAATCTCCATTTCGTTTCCCAGCATAATGCAATGAATCATCACTGCTCTTTTGACAGTGACGTCAGAGCGGTTGCTAGTGGGCAGTATAGAATGCCTAATAAAGTCCAACCAGCCCCTAGCGACTGGTTTGAGATCTCCTCTTTTGAGTTGGTTTGGGACACATTTTGAGTTGGTTATCCACTTAGTTCCAAGGAGGCATATGTCCTCTAGAACTTGGTCCAACCATTTATCTATTCTCACCATTCTCCTATTAAAGGATTCTGGATCATCTTGCAGTTGAGGCAGCTTGAAGACCTCTCTTATTTTGTCAAGGTGGAAGTAAATAATCTTCCCTCTGACCATAGTTCAAAAGGTATGGAAGGCAGTTCCAGTCATTCTCTACTTATCTGTCAGCCACAGATTTAAGTAGAATTCCTGAACCATGTTTCTTCCCACCTTTGTCTCAAGATTAGCTAGAATTTCCCAGCCTCTGTTTCGAATTTGCTCTTGGATCTCCGGATATTCGTCTTCTTTCAGATTGAATTTAACTTCCGGGATCACTGACCTCAGACCCATTATTTTGTGGTAATGGTCTGCATGTTCTTTGGTTAAGAACCTCTCTTGATTCCAAAGTGGCTTTGGAGTATTCTCTTTCTTGCCTCTTGAAGTGGTTTGTTTTCCCTTAGGAGCCATGATCTTAATGAGTCTTAGTTTGGTGATCACGGAAAAAACACACCAAACTTAGAGGTTTGCTTGTCCTCAAGTAAAAGAAAGGAAAGGACATGGATAGGAGGAG
Organism: Arachis ipaensis; assembly: GCF_000816755.2. Taxonomy (NCBI): domain Eukaryota; kingdom Viridiplantae; phylum Streptophyta; class Magnoliopsida; order Fabales; family Fabaceae; genus Arachis; species Arachis ipaensis. The sequence goes on from NC_029789.2 coordinate 87,967,593, forward strand.
AGTCAAATTCGTGTTGTGGAGGAGAGGGGGTGGCCGAACATGTATTTAAAAGTGGAGGGGTGGGGTTTCGAAAATTTTGAAAAAGATATGATGGAAAGATATGATTGGTAAAAAAATGAATCATGATATGAAAAAGATGAGATTTTAAAATTCAAAAGATATGAAAAAGATATAAAGAAGTTAAATTTGAAAATTTGTTAATGCATCTAAGAATTAAAAGAAGATATGATGAGTTGGAAAAGATTTGGAAAGGAATTGAAAAGATAAATGAGTTTTTGAAAAAGATTTGAAAAGGATTTGAAAGAAAATTGAAAAGGGATTTAGAAGATTATTAAATTTTTGAAGATTGAGTGTGAGTGATGAAAATTTGTAACATGTTTATGCAGAAAATTATGAATTAAAACATGAAAGTTTGAAAAAATTTGAAGTGGAAACGAAATCTCCTCCCCCTGCCTTTTCTGGCGTTAAAAGACTAGAATGGTATTCATAAACCCCAATTTTGTGGTTTATCTTGTGCTTATTTTGGGAGATATTATCACCTTTTCCCACATTTATTCAATGAAATAGCATGGTTTTGCAATTCTCCCTTGATTTGTGATTAAAAGCGAAAACATGCTTTTTAGGCCCTAAAATTGGTGATTTTAATTCACTTTAATTCCATTCGATGCCTTGATGTGTTTGTTGAGTGATTTCATGTTCATAAGCCAAGTATTGGATGGAAGGAGTGAGGAGAAAAGCAGGCAAAGTGGGAGAACTCATGAAGAAATGAATGAACCGTAAAGCAGTCAAGCCTGACCTCTTCGCACTCAAACGACATTAACTTAAGCTACAGAGGTCCAAATGAGGCAGTTCCAGTTGCGTTGGAAAGCTAACATCCGAGGCTTCGAAATGATAAAAAATTTGTCATATGTTTCCTGATGCATAGGGGCGCGCAAGAGCCATGTACGCGCGCGCGCCGATGGAGCACGTGGGTCCACTAAAGAGAAATCGTGGCCAGCGATTTCTAGCTCATTTTAGACCCAATCCAACTCATTTCTGATGTTATTGAACCCAAGGATTGAGAGGGGAATGAACCAAGTAGTCATAGTTTAGTTTTCACCATGTTTTAGGGTAGAATTCTAGAGAGAGAAGCTCTATCTTCTCTCTAGAATTTAGGGTAGTTTAGGTTTAATTTCCTCTTGGATCAAAGTTATAATTCTTGTTTTGATTTAGTTCTTCCTTTTAATTTCTTGTTAGTACATCTCTATTCTTCTAGTTTTACTTGTCATTTCCTTTATTTTGCCATTTTTATGTTTATGAACAATTATTGGATCTTAATTTTCTTTAATGCAATTTTATGTTTCCATGTTCTTTTATGTTAATCTTGCTTACTATTATTGATTTCTTGCTATTGATAGTTATGGGTTTCCTTTAATTATTGCATTTTGTTATATTTACTTTTCTTACATTCTAGGTGTTTGATAAAATGTTTCCTCTAGTTTTTGAGTAGTTTTCTTTGCTCCTGGCCTAGGCTAAGGGAATTGAGTGACCTTGAGTCATTAGGTCTCAATGATTTGGTGATTTGAGAACCCTTGGTGATCAATTTGATACTCATTGACGCCAACCCACTACTAATCTAATTAGTAGGTAGGTTAGGACTTATGGGTTGATGTGATCAAACCTCTTTGACGTACTTCAAGCCTAGGAGTAGATATTACGTACTTAAGGCTTTTGGAAGTAGACTTAATAGGTTGGACTCTCATAATTATCAATATTTGGTTTGTAGACAAGGATGGTGATCTCAATTTCCCATGTCTTAGCCAAGAATTCTTTTTCTTTATTTTATTAGTTCTTGTTATTTTACTTTTCTTATCATTTAATTTCTTGCATCAATATAAAATCAAAACCCCCTTGCATCTTCATAGCCAATAATTGAGCATTTCATTGCAATTCCTTGTGAGACGACCCGGAGTCTAAATACTTCGGTTAATTTTCATTGGGGTTTGGACTTGTGACAACCAATATTTTTGATTGGGAGAATTGTTTGTTGGTTTGGAGCTATGCTTACAACGAAGTAATTCTTTCTATAAGAAAAAAATCTAAACCGACACGACAATTTTCACAAATCAAAATGGCGCCGTTGCCAGGGAATTGTAATTGTGCTATGTTATTGGCTATTGTATATATGTTAATTTTCTTCTTTGCTAGTTTTTGCTTGTTTTAAGAGTTAGTTTTTATTAGTTCTTACTAGTTTTGTTTTTATTTTCTCTTGCTACTATGAATTCTCACCACTTTGGCTATGAGTTTGGTTCAAATTATGTTGTAGGAAATGGGAGCTACAATGAGGATGTGCATCAAGGATGGAATAATCAAAGATGGGAAGAGCCTCAAGGGATTGATCACCCTTCTTGGCAACAACAACCTCTAGATTCTTATGGGTATAACTCTCATCCTAATGCATATCAATCTAATGGATGTGGTGACCCTTATTATGATTGTCAACAACCACCATCATATGCCTATGAACCACCTCCTCAACATAATTTTGAACCACCTTACTCACAAGCCCCTTTTCACCAAACACCTCCATATGACACCAACCCGTATCCACCATACCAACCATCTTGTGAACCATATGAACCATATGAAGAACCACCCCAATTCCACCACCAATACCCTCAAGAACCACCACCTCCACACTATTACCAAGATGAATCACCTCCCATGTATGATAACTTTCAACCACAAAATGAATTTCCCTTTCCACCACAACCCTCCAAGGAAGAACACCCATATCCATCCATCCAAGAGCCAATGGATCGTCTCAAGGAAACCATGGATCGGCTTCAAGCAATAATCCGTCAAAAGGAGCAAGAGGAAGCCCAAAAGAATTATGAAGCTATCGAGGCTAACCTTGCCAAAATTCAAGCCAACTTGGACTCATGGGACTCATGCAACAAGCAAAGCATCTCTACGGATGAATGTGAGAAATCAACCGAAGAAAGAAGCATGAAGGAGATTTTAGAATCTCAACATGAGAACAAGGAGATGGGGTATGTCTTACAACAAGTGGAGGAGGAAGAGATTGTTGAAGAAGAAGAAGTGGTTGAAGAGCTAGGCGAAGTTGAGCAAGAGGTGGATTTCAAACTTGAGAGCACTTCCACACCAAGTGACATTGTTGATGATTTTGTGGAAGTTGTTGAACTTTCTTCCAATGAGTTTGAATATGGTGTTGAGGAGGATAATGCGCAACCTCCAAGGCATAGTATGAATGATGAAAGATTGGAAGAGGATGATCAAGAGGCAAGCTCCACCAATGAAGAATGTGTGAAAGAAGTTGGTGGGCAAGGAATTGAAGTTGAAAATTCTTGCCAAGCATTGGTGGAGGTTCCAAGATGAATTCAAGCACAAGCCACCATAACAAGGAGCTTCCCAAATGTCCAAATTAAGGACTTAAACTAAAAGTGCTAGGTGGGAGACACCGCACCATGGTAAACTCTTTCCACTCTCTTTTAGATTTGGTTAATAAGTGATTGGAGTTGCCATTGTAGGTAGTTCTTCTTATTTTCTATACTCTTATGCATTTTGCTTTTATTGATAGGTTGTTTGTTGCATTCAAGCTTTGATTAGTCTAGTAATTGTTGAATTGCATTTTACTTGTAGTATAAGTTTTGTTTTTAGTATGTTTGAAAATTTTTCAAAACTAAAAAGATTTGTTGTTAAATTTGATTTTTGATTGTTTTAGAATGCTTATAGATTAGGGGAGTGCCCTGTTTTTGAAAAAAAAAGGGAAAAATGGGCATCCGCACGCAAGCGCACTGTGCATGCGCGCGCCGGTGGTACATATCGCACTCCTGGTACAAAAACAAGAGAGTTGTGCCAAAGTTGTGCCTGCTATGTGTTCGAGACCCACGCGCAAGCGTGCATAACGCGTCCGCGTTGGTCGCCATCTTCACATCCACGTGTACGCGTCGCTTGTCCCGTCTGCCCACCCGCGCACACGCGTCCTGTTTCTCCCCTGTTTTCTTTCTTCCTTCTTCTTTCTTCTTCTTTCTTCCTTTCTTACTTTCTTTCCCTTCTTCTTTTCTTTTTAAAAATTCCACTTTTTAGTTTTCTTATTTTTATTTTCTTTTATATGTTGCGTTTGTATATTATCACCCATTGCATTTTAATTTTGTTTTTATAACTTGTTCTTGTTTTCTTTTCTAAGTTTCTTATTTTAATAATGGTGTTAGATTCTTATATTCAATTGTTGAGAATTTCTTGGTTAATCTTGGTGCTTTGTGACTTGTTTGGCATTAATTGTAATATTTGTTCTACACACAAGATTAGTGCTTTAGTTCTTCCTGACTCATGATCCCTTGTTTTTGTACCTCATCATCATTGAGTTAGGATGGGACCAAATGCTCTCATGCTTATCATTAATCTTGTTTGTGTCAATTATTGATTAAGCTTGATGCAACATGCTCTTCATGTCATTTGCCTATGCTTTGACTTTACTCTTGCATCAAGTATTAGTTGATATGCCTTTAGCTTATATTGTTTTCTCACTTATATGTTGTAGCTACCATGTATTTGAGAACCATACTTTTATTTGGCATTAGCCCCCACCTATGTTCTAATTGCTTTCATATCTTTGTTGTAAGCTTAATTTTCTTTCTTTTTCTCTCCTTTGAGGTTGGCCACAAAGAAGGAAAGGGATAGAAAAGCTTCTAAATGGGGCAACAAACAAGTTCATCCGCACAACCTTTTGATGGAGCTCATCAATTGTAGCCACCCGTCCACCTTGCTCTTCTTTGCATGCACCGAGGACGGTGCAAATTTCTAAGAGTGGGGAGGTCGTCTGACCGACCTCCATGGGTAATAACTTCCTTTTTCAACACCAATTCTTGATTTCCTTTGTTAGCTAGTTGTTGCATTGCATGATAGGTTGCATGTTAGTTATAATTTGTATATATTCTATCACTTCTTTTTATGTTAGGACTACTTGGTTAGGGTGATAATTTCTTTTCCAAGAAACTGTTTTTAGGGCACCCTACCAATTTGAAAAAATAAATTTTTTTTGGGGACAAACTTGCTTGAAGATTTTATTTTGGAACATGGTTTTTGAGCTAAGAACACAAGCATGTGAGTTTTGAGCCAAATTGTATGGTTACATAATATAACCACTTATTTTCATTCTTGTGTGCATTATTCTCTTTCTATGATTGTAATCTTTGATTTGTTCGATTCTATATGTCCATTATTCCATGTATACATGTATTTATATGATTGAGGCCATCATTTCATTTAGTTCACTGACCCAAATAGCCTACCCTTCATCAACCATTGTTAGCTAAATTTGAGCCTATTTAATCCATTTTATTCTTAATTGTAGCACATCACTACCCTAAGTGAAAAACAATAAATGTCATTAATTTGGATCTTTGATTAGCTTCGGCTAGTGAGAGTGTGTATCATTTGGGTTTGGGAAACTTGGGACATTGGTTGAGAGAAAAATGTATTTTTGTATTTTGTTGAAGATTTTTGGGAATTGGGTACATATTCATGCACTATATGTAAAACCATATTCATTGATATATTTATATATACTTTAGAAAAAAAATGTGAAAAAAGTGGGAATCATGGGTAGCTAGGTTGTGTATTAGAATTGTATAGGTTGTTATATGTGTTTGGTGAGATACACTTCGGGTGAGGGTTCGATGCTCAGTTCCTTGTTCCCGACTAGAGCAGATACACTTCGGGTGAGGGTTCGATGCTCAGTTCCTTGTTCCCGACTAGAGCAGATACACTTCGGGTGAGGGTTCGATGCTCAGTTCCTTGTTCCCGACTTTCATGAGCTTTTCTTCTTGCAAGTCTATTTGTACCTCATTTTGATATTTGAATTGGTAGGATTCATGAATCATCATATGATCTTAGCCCTACTTATTCATACATGCTCTTGGAGATTTATTTGCTTTTCACCAAGTAGGTAGAATCATTTTGCATTTAGTTGCATGCATGTAGATAGGTTTATATAGTTTATTTGCATTGAATAAATGTTCATACCCTTTTCTTGTCCTTCTTTATTCTTAGCATAAGGACATGCTTGGTTTAAGTGTGGGGAGATTTGATAAACCCCAATTTTATGGTTTATCTTGTGCTTATTTTGGGGGATTTTATCACCTTTTCCCACATTTATTCAATGAAATAGCATGCTTTTGCAATTCTCCCTTGATTTGTGATTAAAAGTGAAAACATGCTTTTTAGGCCCTAAAATTGGTGATTTTAATTCACTTTAATTCCATTCGATACTTTGATGTGTTTGTTGAGTGATTTCATGTTCATAAGGCAAGTATTGGATGGAAGAAGTGAGGAGAAAAGCATGTAAAGTGGGAGAACTCATGAAGAAATGAAGGAACCGTAAAGCGGTCAAGCCTGACCTCTTCGCACTCAAATGACCATAACTTGAGCTACAGAGGTCCAAAGGAGGCGGTTCCAGTTGCCATGTACACGCGCATGCCGATTGAGCACATGGGCCCACTAAAGAGAAATCGTGGCCAACGATTTCTAGCTCATTTTGGACCCAATCCAACTCATTTCTGATGCTATTGAACCCAAGGATTGAGAGGGGAATGAACCGAGTAGTCATAGTTTAGTTTTCACTATGTTTTAGGGTAGAATTCTAGAGAGAGAAGCTCTCTCTTCTCTCTAGAATTTAGGGTAGTTTAGGTTTAATTTCCTCTTGGATCCAAGTTATAATTCTTGTTTTGATATAGTTCTTCCTTTTAATTTCTTGTTATTACATCTCTATTCTTCTAGTTTTACTTGTCATTTCTTTTATTTTTCCATTTTTATGTTTATGAACAATTGTTGGATCTTAATTTTCTTTAATGCAATTTTATGTTTCCATGTTCTTTTATGTTAATCTTGCTTACTATTATTGATTTCTTTCTATTGATAGTTATGGGTTTCCTTTAATTCTTGCATTTTGTTATGTTTACTTTTCTTGCATTCTAGGTGTTTGATAAAATATTTCCTCTAGTTTTTGAGTAGTTTTCTTTGCTCTTGGCCTAGGCTAAGGGAATTGAGTGACCTTGAGTTATTGGGTCTCAATGATTTGGTGATTTGAGAACCCTTGGTGATCAATTTGATACTCATTGATGCCAACCCACTACTAATCTAATTAGTAGGTAGGTTGGGACTTATGGGTTGATGTGATCAAACCTCTTTGACGTACTTCAAGCCTAGGAGTAGATATTACGTACTTAAGGCTTTTGGAAGTAGACTTAATAGGTTGGACTCTCATAATTATCAATATTTGGTTTGTAGACAAGGATGGTGATCTCAATTTCCCATGTCTTAGCCAAGAGTTCTTTTCCTTTATTTTATTAGTTCTTGTTATTTTACTTTTCTTATCATTTAATTTCTTGCATCAATATAAAATCAAAACCTCCTTGCATCTTCATAGCCACTAATTGAGCATTTCATTGCAATTCCTTGTGAGACGACCCGGAGTCTAAATACTTCGGTTAATTTTCATTGGGGTTTGTACTTGTGACAACCAATATTTTTGATTGGGAGAATTTTTTTTTTTTAGTTTGGAGCTATTCTTACAATGAAGTAATTCTTTCTATAAGAAGAAAATCTAGACTGACACGACAATTTTCACAAATCAGGTATCAATTCTGGCGTTTAACCCTATTTGATGCTCCTTTTGGGCGTTTAACGCCCAGCTAGGTACCCTGGCTGGCTTTAAATGCCAGAAATCCTTTGTCACTGGGCATTTTTCGGAACGCCCAGGATGCTGCAATTTTGGCGTTAAACACCCAGAATGGTATCTTTACTGGCGTTAAACGCCCAGAATGGTACCCATTCTGGCGTTTAATGCCCAAAATACCCCTTACTGGTGTTTTCGTGCCAGTGAGCTCCTTTTCTCTGCTTTATGCTCTGAATTCTTCTGTAACTCTGTGAACTCCTGCAATTGATAATTAACCTTGAAGATAATTTATATCAAACTCCTATAATTATTATTTAAATAACAAATAAACTTTGCTAATGGCTGGGTTGCCTCCCAGCAAGTTCTTCTTTATTGTCTTTAGCTGGACCTTTACTGAGCTTTAGTCTAGTCTCAGTTTTGAGCATTCTTGCTCAACATTGCTTTCTAGATAATATTTGACTCTCTGTCCATTAACAATGAACTTTTTGTCAGAGTCAGCATCCTGAAGATCTACATATCCATATGGTGACACACTTGTAATCACATATGGTCCCCTCCACCGGGATTTTAATTTCCCAGGGAATAATCTGAGCCTAGAGTTAAACAGCAGAACCTTCTATCCTGGCTCAAAGACTTTGGATGACAGCTTCTTGTCATGCCACCTTTTTGCTTTCTCCTTGTAAATTTTTGCCCAGTAGGCCTTATGTTCCAGTTCCACTGGCAGGTGACAGGATTTTCCATACACAAGCTTGTATGGAGAGGTCCCTATAGGAGTTTTGAATGCAGTTCTATATGCCCATAGAGCATCATCCAGACTCCTTGCCCAATCCTTTCTACGGGTACTTACAGTCCGTTCTAGGATTCGTTTTAGTTCTCTATTTGAGACTTCAGCCTGCCCATTTGTCTGTGGATGATATGGAATTGCGACTTTGTGATTAATTCCATATCGGATCAGAGCAAAGTCAAGCTGTTTATTGCAGAAATGAGTTCCTCCATCACTGATTAGTATTCTGGGGACACCAAATCTGCTGAAGATATGCTTCTGGAGGAACTTCAGTACTGTCCTAGTATCATTAGTGGGTGATGCAATTGCCTCTACCCACTTGGATACATAGTCTACTGCCACCAGAATGTAAGTGTTTGAGTATGATGGAGGGAAAGGCCCCATGAAGTCAATACCCCATACATCAAATAACTCAATTTCTAAGATCCCTTGTTGAGACATGGCGTAACCATGAGGCAGATTACTAGCTCTCTGGCAACTGTCACAGTTACGTACAAACTCTCAGGAGTCTCTATAGAGAGTAGGCCAGTAGAAGCCACATTGGAGAACCTTGGTGGCTATTCGCTCACCTCCAAAATGTCCTCCATACTGTGATCCATGGCAATGCCATAGGATTTTCCATGCCTCTTCTCTAGGCACACATCTGCAGATCATTCCGTCTGCACATCTCTTAAAGAGATATGGTTCATCCCACAAGTAGTACTTTGCATTAGAAATTAATTTTTTCGTTTGCTGCCTACTGTACTCTTTGGATATGAATCTCACAGCCTTATAGTTTGCAATGTCTACAAACCATGGTATTTCCTAAATGGCAAAGAGTTGCTCATTCGGAAAGGTTTCAGAGATCTCAGTTAGAGGAAGAGACGCCCCTGCTACTGGTTCTATCCAGGACAGGTGATCAGCTACCTGGTTTTCTGTCCCTTTTCTGTCTCTTATTTCTATTTCAAACTCTTGCAGAAGCAACACCTATCTTATGAGCCTAGGTTTTGAATCCTGCTTTGTGAGTAGCTATTTAAGAGCAGCATGTTCAGTAAACACAACCACTTTTGATCCTACTAAATAGGATCTAAACTTGTCAATAGCATAAACCACTGCAAGCAACTCCTTTTCCGTGGTTGTGTAATTCTTCTGTGCATCATTTAGAACATGGCTAGCATAATAAATGACATTCAGAAGCTTGTTATGTCTCTGTCCCAATACTGCACCAATGGCATGGTCACTGGCATCATACATTAGTTCGAATGGTAACGTCCAATCTGGTGAAGAAATAACTGGTGCTGTGACCAACTTAGCATTCAGAGTTTCAAAAGCCTGCAGACACTCCGTGTCAAAGACAAATGGCATGTCAGCAGCTAGCAGATTGCTCAGAGGTTTGCAATTTTTGAAAAATCCTTTATAAACCTCCTATAGAATCCTGCATGTCCCAAAAAGCTTCTGATTGCCTTAACATTGGCAGGTGGTGGTAATTTTTTAATTACCTCTACCTTAGCTTGATCCACCTCTATTCCCTTGTTTGAAATTTTGTGCCCAAGAACAATTCCTTCAGTTACTATAAAGTGACATTTCTCCCAGTTTAAAACTAGGTTAGTCTCTTGTCACCTTTTAAGAACAAGTGTTAGATTGTCAAGACAGGAGCTGAATGAGTCTCCAAATACTGAGAAGTCATCCATGAAGACTTCCAGAAATTTCTCTACCATATCAGAGAAGATAGAGAGCATGCACCTCCGAAAGGTTGCAGGTGCATTGCACAGACCAAATGGCATCCTTTTGTAGGCAAATACTCCAGAAGGACATGTAAATGCTGTTTTCTCTTGGTCCTGAGGATCCACTGCAATTTGGTTGTAACCTGAATAGCCATCGAAAAAGCAGTAGTATTCAAGACCTTCTAGTCTCTCTAGCATCTGGTCTATGAATGGTAAAGGAAAATTATCCTTTCTGGTGGCTGTATTGAGTCTTCTGTAGTCAATACACATATGCTACCCTGTAACTATTCTTGTAGGAACCAGTTCATTCTTTTCATTATGATCCACTGTCATGCCTCCCTTCTTGGGGACAACTTGGACAGGGCTCATCCAGGGGCTATCAGAAATAAGGTAAATAATCCCAGCCTCCAGTAACTTAGTGACCTCTTTCTGCACCACCTCCTTCTTGGCTGGATTTAGCCACCTCTGTGGTCGAACCACTGGCTTAGCATTATCCTCCAATAGGATCTTGTGCATGCATCTTGCTGGCTAATACCCTTAAGATCACTTATGGACCACCCATGAGCTGTCTTGTGTGTCCTTAGCACCTGAATTAGTGCTTTCTCTTCCTGTGGATCTAAAGCAAAGCTTATGATCACCGGAAAAGTGTCACCTTCTCCCAAAAATGCATATTTCAGGGATGGTGGTAGTGGTTTGAGCTCAGGTTTAGGAGGCTTATTGATAAACCACTATTTTATGGTTTATATTGTGTTTAATTGTGTGGTTTTGTCATGATCCTTGCCCACTTATTCATCAATTTAGCATGCATTTAGATTTCCTTCCTAAATTCAGTACATGTTTGAAAATTGCTTCCTAGAGACTTTAATTATTTACTTTTAATTCTCTTTTGTTCCATTCGATGCCGTGATCTGTGTGTCAAGTGTTTCAGGCCTTATAGGGCATGAATGAGATGGAGATTGGAGAGGAAGCTAGCAAAAATGGAAGGAACACAAGAATTTGAGGAGATAACCAGCGAGAAGTGACGCAGTCGCATGGCTCACGCGACCGCACGAAGGAGCGCAAATCGCAGCGACGCGGCCGTCTGGCTTGCGCGGCCGCGCGGATTGGAAAGCGCAAGTGACGCGGTAGCGTGGACGACGCGAACGCGTGGAGAGGAAAAAGCGCAAGTGACGCGTCCGCATGGATGACGCGATCGCGTGACATGTGCGATCTGCATAATCTGCAGAATTCGATGGGGGTGATTTTGGACCTTATTTTGGCCCAGTTTTAGGCTCGGAACAGTAGACTAGAGTCAGAGAATATACAGAAACAACACACGCATTCATTCAGTAGTTTTAGATCTAGTTTTTTCACTCTCTTAGGTTTTTCTCTCTAGATTTTAGGATTTTAATTTTCAATTGATCTTAGCATTGGAACATTGAGAAGAGTTATTTCCTCATCAAGACTTCATCATTCTAGTTTGTTCTCTTAACTTGGTTTTATTCTTCCATGTTCTTTGTTATGTTCAATTTTGTCATTCAGAGGTCCTTCTTGGAGTTGAACGCCAGCTTTTGTGCCAGTTTGGGCGTTCAACTCTGGTTTTGGATCCTTTTCTGGCGCTGGACGCCAGAATTAGGCAGAAAGCTGGCGTTGAACGCCAGTTTACGTCGTCTATTCTTGGCCAAAGTATGGATTATTATATATTTCTGGAAAGCCCTGGATTTCTACGTTCCAACACAATTGGAAGCGCTCCATTTCGAGTTCTGTAGCTCCAGAAAATCCACTTTGAGTGCAGGGAGGTCAGAATCCAACAGCATCAGCAGTCCTTCTTCAACCTCTGAATCTGATTTTTGCTCAAGTCCCTCAATTTCAGCCAGAAAATACCTGAAATCACAGAAAACACACAAACTCATAGTAAAGTCCAGAAATGTGAATTTAACATAAAAACTAATGAAAACATCCCTAAAAGTAACTAGATCCTACTAAAAACATACTAAAAACAATGTCAAAAAGCGTATAAATTATCCGCTCATCACAACACCAAACTTAAATTGTTGCTTGTCCCCAAGCAACTGAAAATCAAATAGGATAAAAAGAAGAGAATATACTATAAATTCCAAACTATCAATGAAACATAGCTTCAATCACATGAGCGGGACTTATAGCTTTTTGCCCCTTGAATAGTTTTGGCATCTCACTTTATCCATTGAGGTTCAGAATGATTGGCATCTATAGGAACTCAGATTTCAGATAGTGTTATTAATTCTCCTAGTTCAATATGATGATTCTTGAACACAGCTTCTTTATGAGTCTTGGCCGTGGCCCTAAGCACTTTGTTTTCCAGTATTACCACCGGATACATAAATGCCACAGACACATAATTGGGTGAACCTTTTCAGATTGTGACTCAGCTTTGCTAAAGTCCCCAATTAGAGGTGTCCAGGGTTCTTAAGCACACTCTTTTTTTTTGCTTTGGACCTTGACTTTAACCGCTCAGTCTCAAGTTTTCACTTGACACCTACACGCCACAAGCACATGGTTAGGGACAGCTTGGTTTAGCCGCTTAGACCAGGATTTTATTCCTTTAGGCCCTCCTATCCACTGATGCTCAAAGCCTTGGGATCCTTTTTATTTTCCCTTGCCTTTTTGTTTTAAGGGTCATTGGCTTTTTGCTCTTGCCTCTTGGTTTTAAGAGCTTTTGGCTTTTCTGCTTGCTTTTTCTTTTTCTTTCTATTTTTTTTTCGCCTATTTTTTTTTTCTGCAAGCTTTGTTCTTTACTGCTTTTTCTTGCTTCAAGAATCACTTTTATGATTTTTCAGATTATCAAATAACATGTTTCCTAGTCATCATTCTTTCAAGAGCCAACATATTTAACATTCTTAAACAACAACTTCAAAAGACATATGCACTGTTCAAGCATACATTCAGAAAACAAGAAGCATTGTCACCACATCAATATAATTAAGCTAAGTTCAAGGATAAATTCAAAACTCATGTACTTCTTGTTCTTTTGAATTAAAACATTTTTCATTTAAGAAAGGTGATGGATTCATAGGATATTCATAACTTTAAGACAAAGTTACTAACTACTAATGATCATATAATGAAGACACAAACATGGATAAGCACACAACATAGAAAACGAAAAACAAAAGAAATAAGAACAAGGAATGAATCCACCTTAGTGATGGTGGCGTTTCCTTCTTGAGGAACCAATGATGTCCCTGAGCTCTTCTATGTCTCTTCCTTGTCCTTGTTGCTCCTCCCTCATAGCTCTTTGATCTTCTCTAATCTCATGGAGAATGATGGAGTGCTCTTATTTTGTGACTCCCCATGATCATAAACCTACAAAGACATATAACTAAGAAAAATATAGTTAGATAAATAAAAATTGGGTTGCCTCCCAACAAGCGCTTCTTTAATGTCAATAGCTTGACAGTGGGCTCTCATGGAGCCTCACAGATGTTCAGAGCATTGTTGAAACTTTCCAACACCAAACTTAGAGTTTGACTGTGGGGGCTCTGGTTGACTCTGTTTTGAGAGAAGCTTTTTCTGCTTCCTCTCCATGGTTGCAGAGGGAGATCCTTTAGTTTTAAACACAAGGGAGTCCTCATTCCATTGAAAGACTATTTCACCTCTGTCAACATCAATCACAGCTCTTGCTGTGGCTAGGAAAGGTCTTCCTAGGATGATGGATTCATCCTCTTCCTTTCCAGTATCCAGGACTATGAAATCAGCAGGGATGTAAAGGCCTTCAACCTTTACTAACACGTCCTCTACTTGTCCATAATCCTGTTTTTTTGAACTGTCTGCCATCTCTAATGAGATTTTAGCAGCTTGCACCCCATAGATTCCCAGTTTCTCTATTACAGAGAGGGGCATGAGGTTTATTCCTGAACCAAGGTCACA
>NC_029789.2:87981806-87982745 GCF_000816755.2 Arachis ipaensis
TTTCTTCTTGGCCACAACATCATAGAAGTGGTTTTGATGGGCTTTGGAGATGAACCTTTCCATCTCCGATGACTCGGATGTGGAAGCTCTTGTCTTCCCTTTCCCCTTTCTAGAGGATTCTCCGGTCTTAGGTGCCATCAATGGTAATGGAAAAATAAAAAGCTTATGCTTTTACCACACCAAAATTAGAATTTTGCTCGCCCTCGAGCAAGAAAAGAAAGAAAAGATGAAGAAGAAGAAGAAATGGAGGAGATGGAGAGTGGTAAGTGTTTTCGGCCAAGAAGGGTGTACAGGGGTGTGTTGTGTGAATTTGATGAAGAATGGAGGGCTTTATATAGGGAAGGGAGGGGGGTTAAGGTTCGGCCATATGGGGGTGCAGTAAAGTCACCAAGCATCTTCCTTACATTATTATTATTTTCGGCTGCCATCTCCTCTTCCTGTTCAAAAATTTCTGAAAGGTTATCTCCGGATTGTTGTATTTTAGCTTCTCTTAATTTTCTCTTCAGAGTCCTTTCAGGTTCTGGATCTGCTTCCACAAGAATGTTCTTATCCTTGCTCCTGCTCATATGACAAAGAAGAGGGCACAGAAAAATAATAATAATGATAGAGATCCTTTATACCACAGTATAGGGATCCCTGTGTGAGTAGAAGAAGAGGGGGAGACAGAATGTAATATAATGGAAGAAACACAACTGTGAGGATGGCAGAGATGTGAGATGAGATGTTAGTAGATGAATAAAAGAATAAGATGAGAGAGAAGGAATTTTCGAAAATGATTTTTGAAAAAGAGTTAGTGATTTTTGAAAATAGTTTTTGAAAAATGTTAGTAATTTTCGAAAATTAAGATTTAAAAATTAAAAATTAAAATAATTAATAAATTAAAAAGAAATTTTGAAAAAGGGGGAAGATATTTTCGAAAATGAGAGAGAGAGAGTTAGA
>NC_029789.2:87982940-87984382 GCF_000816755.2 Arachis ipaensis
TTTTTGGAATTTTCGAAAATAACTAAGAATTTTGAAAAAGATTTGATTTTTGAAAAAGATTTTGAAAAAGATAAGATTTTCAAATTGAAAATTTGATTTGACTCATGAGAAACAACTTTGATTTTAAAAATTTTTTAAAAAGTCAATCCAAATTTTCGAATTTGATGAGAGAAAAAGGGAAAGATATTTTTTTGATTTTTGAAATTTTTTATGAAGAGAGAGAAAAACAAGAAAAATGATGCAATGCATGAAATTTTTAGATCAAAACAATGAATGCATGCAAGAATGCTATGAATGTCAAGATGAACACCAAGAACACTTTGAATACCAAGATGAACATCATAGACACAATTTTGAAAAACTTTTAATGCAAAGAAAACATGCAAGACACCAAACTTAGAATTCTTTAATGCTTAGACACTAAGAATTCAAGAATGCATATGAAAAACAATAAAAGACACAAAACAAAAAATCATCAAGATCAAACAAGAAGACTTACCAAGAACAACTTGAAGATCATGAAGAACACTATGAATGCATGAGAATTTTCGAAAAATGCAGGATGCACATGCAATTGACACCAAACTTATGACATGACTCATGACTCAAACAAGAAACACAAAAAATGTTTTTGATTTTTATGATTTTCTAATTTTTTTTATTTTTTTTTTCGAAAATTAATTGAAAAAGAAAAAATAAGGATTCCAAAAATTTTAATATGAATTCCAGGAATCTTGCATTCTTAGTCTAAAGCTTCAGTCCAGGAATTAGACATGGCTCACTAGCCAGCCAAGCTTTCAATGAAAGCTCCGGTCCAAAACACTAGACATGGCCAATGGCCAGCCAAGCTTCAGCATGTAATTCATACATGACACGCCTGACATACTCATTCCCAAAGGAATTAGACATGGCTTTACAGCCAGCCAGGCTTCAACATGCTTCATGAAACACTAGAATTCATTCTTTAAAAATTTTGAATAAAATTTTTTTGAAAACATTTTTATTTATTTTTTTTTCGAAAACAGGTGAGAAATTTTTGAAAGATTTTTGAAAAATTTTTGAAAAGAAAACAAAAAGAAAATTACCTAATCTGAGCAACAAGATGAACCGTCAGTTGTCCAAACTCGAACAATCCCCGGCAACGGCGCCAAAAACTTGGTGCACGAAATTGTGACGTCCAGGCTCAAACAATCCCTGGCAACGTGAGCAACTTGGTACGCGCAATCGTGATTACGCTTTGATTATGTGAAATTCATGGCTCTTTCTTTCCCTGGCAATGGCGCCAAGAACATGGTGCCAATACCATGGTTCACAACTTCGACACAACTAACCAGCAAGTGCACTGGGTCGTCCAAGTAATACCTTACGTGAGTAAGGGTCGAATCCCACGGAGATTGTTGGTATGAAGCAAGCTATGGTCACCTTGCAAATCTCAGTCAGGC
>NC_029789.2:87984426-88029887 GCF_000816755.2 Arachis ipaensis
GTATAGACTATTATATATTGCTGGAAATCCCTGGATGTCTACTTTCCAACTCAATTGGAAGCGCGCCATTTCGAGTTCTGTAGCTCCAGAAAATCCAGTTTGAGTGCAGGGAGGTCAGAATCCAACAGCATCAGCAGTCCTTCTTCAACCTCTGAATCTGATTTCTGCTCAAGTCCCTCAATTTCAGCCAGAAAATACCTGAAATCACAGAAAAACACACAAACTCATAGTAAAGTCCAGAAATGTGAATTTAACATAAAAACTAATGAAAACATCCCTAAAAGTAACTAGATCCTACTAAAAACATACTAAAAACAATGTCAAAAAGCGTATAAATTATCTGCTCATCAGAACTCTTGATTTGGAAGGATCGAAGGAGAAATTTATAGTTGGGTTAAATGTTAGATTGCTATCCTGTCACCAATGCCAATCCCTTTGAACTAAGTGGGTTGTAACTCGTGAATAGATTTGGCAGTCCAACTTGTTTGACTTTCCCTTACCTAGTAAAGGATAACCAAACAGAGTAACCGTTAATTATAAATCAATCTTAAAAATCACTCCATCAATGATAGAGATTCTAACTGATCAATTTCCAGTCAAGGCTTTTATTTATATTATTTAAAATTCCTCAATTTAAATTCCAATTTACTTAGCTCAACTTCTTGGAACATCTAATTAATAAAACAACACACTTTTCTGCAACTCGTTGGGAGACGACCTGGGACTTAAAACTCCCAGTAATTTTAATTTAAACTCTCTGTGACATATTTCTAAATTGATAGGCAGATTTTCGGTGAGTTAAGAACTATACTCGCAACGTAACCATTTTAATAAATTTTTAATTAACCAGCTTCTGCTTCCAATCACTTATCCTATTCCTGAAGAATTTTTAGAGGTTCTTCTATTCTCTCTGGTTCCTCCAGATCAGGCTGAACATCTTTAAAGATGTCCTCTAGCTCTGATTCGAGACTCTCAGTCATATTGATCTCTTCCACCAAGGAGTCAATAATATCAATGCTCATGCAGTCATTTGATGTGTCTGGCTGCTGCATAGCTTTGACAGCATTTAACTTGAACCCATCCTCATTGAGTCTCAGGGTCACTTCCCCTTTTTGGACATCAATGAGAGTTCGTCCAGTTGCTAGGAAGGGTCTTCCTAGAATGAGAGTTTCACTCTTGTGCTCCTCTATTTCCAGCACTACAAATTCAGTGGGAAAGGAAAATGGCCCAACCTTGACAATCATGTCCTTAATTATGTCTAATGGATATTTAATGGAGCCATCAGTAAGTTGAAGACATATCCGGGTTGGTTTGACCTCTTCAGTCAAGCCAAGCTTTCTGATAGTAGTTGCAGGGATTAGGTTGATACTTGTCCCAAGGTCACATAGAGCTGTCTTGGTACAAGTACCCTCTGATGTGCATGCTTCTCTGGTAAGCTTGTTAGAATGACTGCACTGCATTCTTCAGTAAGAAAAACTTTTTTAGCTTCTCCCCAATCCTTCTTATGACTTAAGATCTCTTTCATGAACTTAGCATAAGAGGGTATTTGCTCAAGTGCTTCTGCAAACGGAATCTTTATTTCGAGAGTCCTGAGATAGTCTGCAAAGCGGGCAAATTATTTATCCTGTTTCGCTTGGCGGAGTTTCTGAGGATAAGGCATTTTGGTTTTATATTCTTCAACCATAGTTGCTACAGGTTTATTTCCTACAGAGGCAGGTTGAGAAGCCTTCTTGAGGGAGTTATTATCAGCACTTGTAGGTGTCTGATCCCTCATTGGCGTTTGAACGCTAGGATAGGGGGATGGATGGGCGTTTAACGCCAGATTCCTACCCTTTTCTGGTGTTTGAACGCCAGAACTGGACATGGATTGGGCATTTAACGCCAGATTCCCACCCTTTTCTGGTGTTTGAACGCCAGAACTGGACATGAATTGGGCGTTTAACGCCAGTTTTTCACCCTTTTCTGGCGTTTGAATGCCAGAATTATTTCTCTCTGGGCTCTTACTGTCCTCAAAGGGATTTCGGGCAGTGGTATGTTCATCCTCTGTCAGTTGTTCCTTCCTTGACTTTCTGTTGCCTTAAGTTGAGACATTTATTGTCTTCCCACTCCTTAATTGAACATCTTGGCATTCTTCTGTTATCTGTTTAGATAGCTGCTGTCTTGTCTGATCCAATTGTGCTTCCATATTCTGGTTAGCATTTTTAGTGTCTTGGAGCATCTCCTTGAATTCTACAAACTGTTTTGTTATAATAAGCAATTGCTGATTGAGTTCAGCAACTTGTTCTTGAGGACTAAATTCAGTGGATACTGCTTTAGCCTCTTTTTTCGAGGAGGACTCACTGCTTAAGTACAGATGCTGATTTCTAGCAACTGTATGAATGAGCTCTTGAGCCTCTTCAATTTGTCTTTCTCATGTGTATAGATCCACCACCTGAGTGATTTAGAGATATTTGAGCTTTTTCTGTAAGCCCATAGTAAAAGATGTCTAACTACACCCACTCTGAAAACATTTCAGAGGGGTATTTCCTTAGCATCCCCCTGTACCTCTCCCAGGCATTGTAAAGAGATTCATTATCCTCTTGTTTAAAGCCTTGGATGTCCAGCCTTAGCTGTGTCATCCTTTTTGGAGGGAAATATTGATTCAAGAATTTGTCTGATAGCTGTTTCCATGTTCTTATACTTGCTGTGGGTTGGATATTTAACCACCTCTTAGCTTGATCTTTTACAGCAAATGAAAACAGTAATAATCTGTAGACATCCTGATCCACTTCTTTATCACATACTATGTCAGCAATTTATAAGAACTGTGCCAGAAACTCAGTAGATTCTTCCTGTGGAAGACCAGAATACTGGCAATTTTGCTGCACCATGATAATAAGCTGAGGATTTAGCTCAAAACTGCTTGCTTTGATGGGAGGTATACAGATGCTACTCCCATATGCAGCCGTAATGGGGTTAGCGTATGACCCCAGAATCCTTCTAGACTGTTCATTTCCACTTAGGTCCATGATGGATAAAAGGGAATTAATGTGAATTGCAAATAAAATATATTTTTATTTTTATTTTATTTAGTTAAAAACAAACCGAATAAATAAAAAAGAAATAAGATAAAATAAAATAATTAGAAATTAAAATATAAATTTCGAAAACTAAGAGAAAAAGGAAAAATAAATTCGAAAACTAAAATAATTACTTAATTAAGAAGATTTGAAAAACTTTGGATATGATTTTTGAAAGGGATTTTGAATTTAATGAGGAAAGAGAAAAATAATAAAATGACACCAAACTTAGAATTTTTAGATCAAAACAAAGAAAACAAACAGGAAAACTTTGAATATCAAGATGAACACTGAGAGCAACTATTGAAAAATTTTTAAGAAAACAGAAACACAAAGGACACCAAACTTAAAAATTTTTATACTCTGAGCACTAATAATTCGAAAAAAAATGAAAGAAAAATAAACTTATGCAACTGACACCAAACTTAAAATATGAAACTAAACTCAAACAGAAGACTAAATTATGAAGTTATTGGTTTTGATTATTTTCGAAAATAATTTAGAAAAATAAAATAAGGATTTTAAAATTTTAACGAAAAACAATAATAGAAGACTCTAAACCAAAAAAAAAAAATTCCTAATCTAAGCAACAAAATAAACCGTCAGTTGTCCAAACTCGAACAATCCCTGGCAACGGCACCAAAAACTTGGTGCACAAAATCATAATCACACTTTTGCAATTCCGCACAATAAACCAGCAAGTGCACTGGGTCGTCCAAGTAATACCTTACGTGAGTAAGGGTCGATCCCACGGAGATTGTCGGCTTGAAGCAAGCTATGGTTATCTTGTAACTCTTAGTCAGGATATCAATAATAATTCTCAGTTTTAATTGGAATGAGTAAAAGAACATGGATTAAATAATACTTGTTATGTAGTAATAGAGAACATGTTGAGGTTTTGGAGATGCTCTGTCTTCTGAATCTCTGCTTTCCTACTGTCTTCTTCTTCACGCACGCAAGGCTCCTTCCATGGCAAGCTGTATGTTGGTGGATCACCGTTGTCAATAGTTACCATCCGTCCTCTCAGTGAAAATGGTCCAGCTACGGGTTTCGTTGGGCTAATCATCTGTCGGTTCTCACTAGTGTTGGAATAAGATCCATTGATCCTTTTGCACACTGTCACTGCGCCCAACATTTGTGAGTTTGAAGCTCGTCACAGTCATCCCTTCCCGGATCCGAGTCGGAATACCACAGACAAGGATTAGACTTTCCGGATCTCAAGAATGCTGCCAATTGATTCTAGCTTATACCACGAAGACTCTGATCTCATAAATTTGAAGGCTCTGTTGTCAGGAGAGGCAATCAAACTCGTGAACCAGGAACCAAAGAGATATACACTCAATCTATAAGGTAGAACGGAAGTGGTTGTCAGGTACGCGTTCATAGGTTGATAATGGTGATGAGTGTCACGGATCATCACATTCATCATGTTGAACTGCGAGTGAATATTTAGAATAGAAACAAGCGTGATTGAATAGAAAACAGTAGTAATTGCATTAATCCATCAAGACATAGCAGAGCTCTTCACCCCCAACCATGGAGTTTAGAGACTCATGCCATAGAAGATACAAAATTCAGATCTAAAAATGTCATGAGGTCCAAAATAAATCTCTAAATGTAGTTTTTATACTCAACTAGTAACCTAGGTTTACAGAAAATGAGTAAGCTAAAATAAATAGTGCAGAAATCCACTTTCAGGGCCCACTTGGTGTGTGTTTGGGCTGAGCACTGAAGCTTTCACGTGCATAGGCTATTCCTGGCGTTGAACTCCAGCTTTTGTGCCAGTTTGGGCGTTTAACTCCAACTTTTATGCCAGTTCTGGCGTTTAACGCTAGAAAAGGGTAAGAAACTGGCGTTTAAACGCCAGTTTGCGCTACCAAATCTCAGGCCAAGTATGGACTATTATATATTGCTGGAAAGTACAAGATGTCTACTTTCCAACGCAATTAAGAGCGTATCAATTGGACTTCTATAGCTCCAGAAAATCCATTTCGAGTGCAGGGAGGTCAGAATCCAACAACATCTGCAGTCCTTTCTCAGCCTCTGAATTAGATTTTTGCTCAGGTCCCTCAATTTCAACCAGAAAATACTTGAAATTATAGAAAAACACACAAACTCATAGTAAAGTCCAGAAATGTGATTTTTGCATAAAAACTAATAAAAATATAATAAAAAGTAACTAAAATATACTAAAAACTACATGAAAATATCACCAAAAAGCGTATAAAATATCCGCTCATCAACAACCTCCTCCAGTTTCTTATAGGTATAATCCAACTCCTAATGCATACCAATCTAATGGATGTGGTAACCACAAACACCATATGCCTATGAACCACCTCCTTCACATAGTTTTAAACCACCATACTCACAAGCCCCCTACCACCAAACATCTCCATATGACCCTAATCCTTATCCACCATACCAACCACCTTATGAGCCATATGAACCATACATAGAACCACAAAAATTCTAACATAATTACTCCCAAGAACTACCTCCATATACACCATCTCCATATCCTTACCAAGATGAACCACCTTCAAATTATGAACCCTTCCTCCCAAATAATGAACCCTCTCTTCCACCACCCCCCCAATAGATGAATCTCTCCAAACCTTCTTGCAAGAACAATGAAGAGATATTAGCTCTTATATCCAAAGGCAAGAAGAAAAGCAAAAGGAGTTAAAGAAGCTAGAATTCATGGTTGCTACCATGGCGGAAGCCATTAACAACATGGCCTCCCACCTAAGCTCATGCATCCCAAGTACTCCCATTGAAAAATGTGGAGGATCAACCAAGAAGCATAGTGAGGGAGTGAACTTGAAACTTCAAGGTGAAGAAGAGGAGTTGAAGCAAGAGTTGCAACAAGAGGGGGAAGTTAAGACATTTGAGCCGGAAGGAGTGGTTGAAGATTTAGGAGATGTTGGAAGTCCATGGGAATGTAGAATTATGGAGCCCTCTTCCAAGAAACTTGATATTGATGTTGAGGAGGGTGTACAACCTCCAAAGCATATGATGGTTGAAGACTTTGAAGAGCTTGATCAAGAGATGGATTCAATCATTGATGAGTTTCTATCTACAATTGAATTCTCTCCCACTGGACTTGACATAGAGATTAAAGAAGAAGATACACAACCTCCCATACCCTTGGTAAGCAATGAAGAAGAGATTGAATTAGAAGAAAGCTACTAAGAAGAAGAGGTTGAAGTTGAAGAAGCTTCCAAGGAAGATGAAGTTGTCAAGGAAGAATACAAGGGAGTAGAGCTTGCAAGGACATTGGAGACACCTCTCCCCAAGCCATCACCATCCATCTTTTCATTAAAGTGGGTAAACCTCTCATCTCTAAGCTTTATTATCCCACTTGAATATGGTTTGCTTGAGACGGATGGTCAACTTAGAGCTCTTTGTGGCTTTAAGAGCAAAAGGGAGATGGTTAGTGGTTCGAGGAATCACTCTAGGTTCATCATGGTTGGAAGCTCAAGGTTTAGGAGCAATGGTTAGTGTAGAACCAAAATGGATGGGTCTAGGAGGTTCGTTTGGTGCCTAAACTTGTAAATCACCCGGATGGAATCATGATGATCAACTTGAAGACGGGTGGCAAAACAAAGTGTGGAATCCCGGATTACAATGTGAGGATCAACTTTGGGAGCTCATGGTTTGTGAAGAACTCCATCAAAGCTTGGAGCTATTAATTTTTAATGATGGAGCCTATTCGAGATTCAAGCATTGGTGGATGTTCAAGGATGGATTCAAGCACAAGCCACCTTGATGAGAGCTCCCCATAAGTCCAACTTAAGGTGAATAAACAAAAGTGCTAGGTGGGAGACAACCCACCATGGTAAAATCTTTTCATTTTTCTCTTTTGTACATAGTGGTAAATTAGTTTAATTTCATGTTTTGTTTAGTTTGTTGAGTTTATTTGTGAGTCTAGTATGTTAAATAGGGTTTAATGGTGTTTGGGTAGCTGTTTGGAGGTTTGGAATGCTTGGTTTGGTGCAAGAACTTGGAAAAATTTTGAAAAACAGAGCATCCAGCCACGCATACGCATCACCCACGCATACCCGTGACCCCAAGTGTTTTGACTGATCGCGCGTACGCCTCTTCCAAGCGTACGTGAGACATCCAAAATTTTCACCACCCATACAAAAACCAGAGAGTTGCGCCCATTTTGGGATGGAATTGTGCCTCTAGCACAAAATACACCCACGCATACGCGTTGCCTCTCTCTAATTTGACCATCACGCATACGCGTGGGCCACGCATACGCGTCGCACACCTTTCACCTCACCACGCTTACTGATAGCAAGAATTGTTGTCGGTAAGGAATTTCTCTTCTAGAAATAAGAATTTCGTTGTAAGCATAGCTCCAAACCAACGAACAACTCTCACATCAAATTATATTTTGGTTGTCACAAGTACAAACCCCAATAAGAATTAACCAAAGTATTTAGACTTCGGGTCTTCTCACAAGGAATTGCAATGAAGTGCTCAATTATCGGCTATGAAAATACAATGGGGTTTGATTTTGATAAGAGGGGCATCAAAATAAATGTGCAAGAAAAGTAAAGAGAGCAATTAAAGAAAGCAATTAATAAAGAGAGATATTCATGGCAAGAATTGAGATCATAGGCTTCCTATCCTCATCATACAATGATTAATTCATCTTATTTAGTCAACTCCAATAAATAGGGAGAAAGTCAAATAAGATTAATCAATCATACCACAATAATAAATAAGAATTTATCTTATTACGTCATCTCCAACATTGGAAGAAGATATAGGTTATCTTCCATGAGAGAAAGTATAACAAGACTAGCTAATCTCAATCCAAAAGTCCTAATCAACTTACTAATTAAATTAGCAAAAGATTAGCGTCAATGGAAACAATATTAGCTAACAACTCTAGATCACCAACATGAGTTGGGTTTTTATGACTCAAGATTGCCTAATTACTCTTTCTAAGCCAAGAATGCTAAAAAATCTACTCTAAAACCCAACCAAGCATTTTGTCAAACACTTGGTGGGTACAAAGGGAAAGCATGGTAAATGAGCAAGAATAGTAAAATCTACCAATTACAAGTTGCAAGGAAACAAGAAATCAATAATAGCAATCAAGATCAATATAAAAGAAGCATAGAAACATGAAATTGCATTAAAAGGAAATTATATCCAACAATGGTTCATCAACATAAAAGTAACAAAATAAGGGAAATGAACAAGTAAAACTAGAAGAGCAAAGATGTAATAAAAGAAATTAAGAAGGAAAAAAAACTAAATCAAGACAAGAATTGAAAATTCGATTTGAGAAAATTAAACCTAAACTACCCTAATTTCTAGAGAGAAGAGAGAGCTTCTCTCTCTAGAATTCTACCCTAAAACATCATGAAAACTAAATTATGAATACTTGGTTCATTCTCCCTCCAATCCTTGGGTTCAATAGCATCAGAAATGAGTTGGATTGGGCCCAAAATGCTTCAGAAATCGCTGGGGGCGATTTCTCTTTAGTGGGCCACGGACAGCATCGGCACGCACGCGTTCATGACGCGTGCGCGCCCCTGAGCGCAAAGTAACGTATGGCAAATTTATATCATTTTGAAGCCCTAGATGTTGGATTTCCAACGCAACTGGAACCGCCTCATTTGGACCTCTGTAGCTCAAGTTATGGTCGTTTGAGTGCAAAGAGGTCGGGCTTGACAACTTTACGGTTCCTTCATTTCTTCATGAGTTCTCCCACTTTGCATGCTTTTCTCCTCACTTCTCCCATCTAATACTTGCCTTATGAACCTGAAATTACTCAACAAAAATATCAAGGCATCGAATGGGATTAAAGTGAATTAAAATTATCAATTTTAGGGCCTAAAAAGCATGTTTTCACATTTAAGCATAAATCAAGGGAGAATTGCAAAACCATGCTATTTCATTGAATAAATGTGGGAAAAGGTGATAAAATCCCCCAAATTAAGCACAAGATAAACCACAAAATTGGGGTTTATCAAATCTCCCCACACTTAAACCAAGCATGTCCTCATGCTAAGAATAAAGAAGGTCAAGAAATGGGTATGAACATTTATTCAATGCAAATAAACTATGTGCACCTATCTATATGAATGCAACTAAATGCAAAAATGGTTCTACCTACTTGGTTAAAAGTAAATCAATCTCCAAGAACATATATAAGCAAGTAGGCCAAAGGTCATATGACGACTCACAAACTCTACCAATTCAAATATCAAAATGAAGTCCAAATAGACTTGCAAGAAGAACGCTCATGAAAGCTGGGAACAAGGAATTGAGCATCGAACCCTCACCGGAAGTTTATCCGCTCTAGTCGCTCAAGTGTATAGGGTCGATTCACTCAATTCTTCTCTAATCATGCTTTCCAAGATTTGTTTTTCTTCTAACAATCAACAGTTATTCAATGCATGCATACATTCATCATGAGGACTTGTTCATAGGTTGTAATGCCCAAAAATCTTCAACAAAAATATAAAAACACATTTTCCTCTCAACCAATGTCCCAAGTTTCCCATACCCAAATGATACACACCCTCACTAGCCTAAGCTAATCAAAGATCCAAATTAAGGACATTTATTGTTTTTCACTTAGAGGTAGTGATGTGCTAACATTAAGAACAAAATGGATTAAATAGGCTCAAAATTGGCTAACAATGGTTGATGAAAGGTAGGCTATTTGGGTAAGTGAGCTAAATGAAATGATGGCCTCAATCATATAAATGCATGTATACATGGAATAATGGACATAAAGAATCAAGCAAATCAAAGATTACAATAATAGAAAGAGGATAATACACACAAGAATGGAAATAAGTGGTTATAAAATGTAACCACACAATTAGGCTCAAAACTCACATGCTTGTGTTCTTAACTCAAAAACCATGTTCCAAAATAAATTCTTCAAGCAAGTTCAACAAGAAAATTTTTTTCAAATTGGTAGGGTGCCCTAAAAACAGTTTCTTGGAAAAGAAATCATCACCCTAACCAAGTAGTCCTAACATAAAAAGAAGTGGTAAAATATGTACAATTTCTAACTAGCATGCAACCTACCATGCAATGCAACAACTAATCTAACAAAGACAAAAATTAAAAATTGGTGTTGAAAAAGGAAGTTGTTACCCATGGAGGTCGGTCGGACGACCTCCTCACACTAAGAAATTTGTACCGTCCTCGGTGCATGCAAAGGAGAGCAAAGTGGACAGGTTGCTACAATTGATGAGCTCTTTCAAAAGGTTGTGCGGGTGAACTTGTTTGTTACCCCATTTAGAAGTCTTTCCATTCCTTTCCTTCTTGGTGGCCAACCTAAAAGGAAAGAGAAAGAAGGATAATTAAGCCTATATCAAAGATATCAGAGCAAGTAGAACATAGGCGGGGCTGATGCCAAATAAGAGTATGGTTCTCACTACCTGGTAGCTACAACATGTGAGTGAGAAAATAATATAAGCTAAGGCGTATTAACTAACACTTGATGCAAGAGTAAAGTTAAAGCATGAAGAGCATTCAAAAGCATCAAGTTCAACTAGAAAGAGTGGGTCATGAAAGACATGCAAGTTCATATCAATGCACAAAGAATATAAGAGTTATACAAGCTTAAGCATTGATTTAAAAGTTTCATCACTCAACAATATCAAACAAGTCATGAAGCACCAAGATTAACCAAGAAATTCTCAACAATTGAGTAAGAAAATTCAACTCCATTATTAAAACAAGAACTTAGAAAAGAAAACAAGAACAAGTTATAAAACAAAATTAAAATGCAATGAATAACACTAGGCAAATGCAATAAAAGAAAATGGAAGAAAAGAAATTTTTTTTTCCAGTGCGGACGCGTCATGCACGCTTCCGCGCCGATGCGCAGTTTGGCCAAAGGACGCGTACGCGCCAGGTGCGCGCACGCGTGGGTTGCAGGCACAGAATAGGCACAAACTGGGCATAATTCTCTGGAACATGTACCAGGAGGGCAAGTGGCGCTATCGGCGCGCACGCGCACAGCGTGCCTGCACGCGCATTACGCGATTTGAGTCAACGGCGCGTACGCGCTAGGTGCGCACACGCGCAGGTGGTTTGTGCCTCAGGCATGGTGCTGGCGCAGTGTAGGCACAACTATCGGGTCAATGTATGGAGGGATGAATTTTTGGCATCCACGCGTACGCGTACATGGCGCGTCCGCGTGGATGATCAAAAATGCTTGAGGCGCGCGTACGCGCCAAGTGCGCGCACGCGCGGGTTGGTGCTCTATTTTTCAAAATTTTTCCATGTTCTTGCACCAATCCAAGCATTCCAAGCCTCCAAACAGCTACCCAAACACCATAAAACCTTACTTAACATATTAAACTACTAAATAGACTCAACAAACTACTCTAAATATGAATTTAAACTAATTCTACCAATATTTACAAAAGAGAAAATGAAAAGATATTACCATGGTGGGGTGTCTCCCACCTAGCACTTTTGTTTATTGTCCTTAAGTTGGACTTATAGGGAGCTCCTTGTTATGGTGGCTTGTGCTTGAATTCATCTTGGAACCTTCACCAATGCTTGGTTTTCCATTGTGCTCCAAAATTTCTAATGAGTTGCAACAAGTCTTGATGGAGTCCTTCACAAGCTAAGGGTTCCCAAAATTGATCCTCATATATACCCGGATCCCAAATCTTGTTTCTACACCCATCTTCAAGTTGATCATCACAATTCCAATTGGGTGAGAAGTGATCCGAATTCTCAAGTAAACACCAAAGCATCTTCCTAGACCCCTTTAGTTGAGGACTATACCAACCATTGCACTTAGACTTTAAGCTTCCAACTATAAGGAACCTCGATTGGCATTTCCACCCACTAACCAATTCTCTCCTACTCTTAACTCCACAAAGAGCTCTAAGTTGCCGATCCGTCTCAAACAAACCATACTCAAGTGAGAAATTAAAGATTAGGGATAAGAATTTTACCCACTTGAATGTTGTATTGGATGGCGACTTAGGAAGGGGTGGTCCCAATGATCTTGCAAGCTCCACTCCCTTGTGCTCTTCCTTGACTATTTCCACCTCTTTACAACTTTCCTCAACTTTAACCTCTTCCTCTTGGTGGCTTGCTTCCAATTCAATTTTTTCTAGATTGCTTACCAAGGGTATGGGAGGTGAGGTATCTTCTTCCATACCTTCTATGTCAAACTCAATCGGAGAGGATTCAAGTGTACATAAGAATTCTTCAGTGATTGAATCCATCTCTTGGTCAACCTCTTCAAAGGCTTCAACCACTTCTTCCGGCTCAATTGTTTCAACTTCTTCCCCTTGTGACAATTCTTGCTTCAACTCCTCTTCTTCACCTTGAAGCTCTAAGCTCACTCCCTCACTATGCTCCTTGATCGCTACTCCACATTCAATAATGGGAGTTCCTTGATTGCATAGGCTTAGGCGGGAGGAGACCATATTGCTAACGGCTTCCGCTAGGGTAGCCATCTTGGCTTCTAGCTCCTTAAACTCCTTTTGGTTCTCTTCTTGCCTTCGAATGTAAGAACTAACACATTCTTGGAGAGGATCATCCATTGGAGGTGGTGTGGAAAAAGAAGTTTCAACGTTTGGGAAGGAGGTTTCATAATTGGAAGTTGGTTCATCTTGGTAAAGGTATGGAGGCGGTGTATATTGAGGTGGTTCTTGAGAGTAATTGTGTTGGAATGGTGGTGGTTCCATGTGTGGTTCATATGGTTCATAAGGTGGTTGGTATGATGGATAAGAATTAGGGTCATAATGAGGTGTTTGGTGGTAGGGGGCTTGTGAGTAGGGTGGTTCAAAGTCATGTTGAGGGGGTGGTTCATAGGCATGTGGTGGTGGGTTTTGACAATCACAATAAGGGTCACCACATCCATTAGATTGATATGCATTAGGATTGGAGTTATACCTATAAGAAACCGGAGGGGGTTGTTGCCAAGAAGGGTGATCAATCCTTTGAGGCTCCTCCCACCTTTGATTGTTCCATCCTTGATGCACATCCCCATTGAAGCTTCCATTTCCTACAACATAATTTGAGCCAAACTCATAGCCAAAGGGGTGAGAATTCATAATTGCAAATAAAAATATAAGCTACAAAAATAAGAAACAAAGCACTAAAGCTAACAAAAACTAACAAATAAGCAAAAAGCAAACATATTCACATATTCACAATAGCCAATAACATAACACCATTGCAACTCCCAGGCAATGGCGCCATTAATTTGATAGCAAGAATTGTTGACGGTAAGAAATTTCTCTTCTAGAAATAAGAATTTCGTTGTAAGCATAGATCCAAACCAACGAACAACTCTCACATCAAATTAAATTTTGGTTGTCACAAGTACAAACCCCAATAAGAATTAACCGAAGTATTTAGACTCCAGGTTGTCTCATAAGGAATTGCAGTGAAGTGCTCAATTATCGGCTATGAAAATACAAGGGGGGGTTTGATTTTGATAAGAGGGGCAATAAAATAAATGTGCAAGAAAAGTAAAGAGAGCAATTAAAGAAAGCAATTAATAAAGAGAGACATTCATGTGAGATCATAGACTTCCTATCCTAGTCATACAATGATTAATTCATCTTATTTAGTCAACTCCAACAAATCGGGAGAAAGTCAAACAAGATTAATCAATCATACCACAATAATAAACAAGAATTTATCTTATTACGTCATCTCCAACATTGGAAGAAGATATAGGTTATCTTCCATGAGAGAAAGTCTAACAAGACTAGCTAATCTCAATCCAAAAGTCCTAATCAACTTACTAATTAAATTAGCAAAAGATTAGCGTCAATGGAAACAATATTAGCTAACAACTCTAGATAACCAACATGAGTTGGGTTTTTATGACTCAAGATTGCCTAATTACTCTTTCCAAGCTAAGAATGCTCAAAAATCTACTCTAAAGCCCAACCAAGTATTTTATCAAACACTTGGTGGGTACAAAGGGAAAGCATGGTAAATGAGCAAGAATAGTAAAATCTACCAACTACAAGTTGCAAGGAAACAAGAAATCAACAATAGCAATCAAGATCAACATAAAAGAAGCATAGAAACATGAAATTGCATTAAAAGGAAATTAGATCCAACAATGGTTCATCAACATAAAAGTAACAAAATAAGGGAAATGAACAAGTAAAACTAGAAGAGAAAAGATGTAATAAAAGAAATTAAGAAGGAAAAAAAAACTAAATCAAGACAAGAATTGAAAATTAGATTTGAGAAAATTAAACCTAAACTACCCTAATTTCTAGAGAGAAGAGAGAGCTTCTCTCTCTAAAATTCTACCCTAAAACATCATGAAAACTAAACTATGACTACTTGGTTTATTTTTCCTCCAATCCTTGGGTTCAATAGCATCAGAAATGAGTTGGATTGGGCCCAAAATGCTTCAGAAATCGCTGGGGGCGATTTCTCTTTAGTGGGCCACGGACAGCATCGGCGGGCACGCGTACGTGGCACGTGCGCGCCCATGAGCGCAAAGTAACATATGACAAATTTTATATCATTTCGAAGTCTCGGATGTTAGCTTTCCAACGCAACTAGAACCGCCTCATTTGGACCTCTGTAGCTCAAGTTATGGTCGTTTGAGTGCGAAGAGGTCGGGCTTGACAGCTTTACGGTTCCTTCATTTCTTCATGAGTTCTCGCACTTTGCATGCTTTTCTCCTCACTTCTCCCATCTAATACTTGCCTTATGAACCTAAAATTACTCAACAAACATATCAAGGCATCGAATGGGATTAAAGTGAATTAAAATCATTAATTTTAGGGCCTAAAAAGCATGTTTTCACATTTAAGCACAAATCAAGGGAGAATTGCAAAATCATGCTATTTCATTGAATAAATGTGGGAAAAGGTGATAAAATCCCCCAAATTAAGTAAAAGATAAACCACAAAATCGGGGTTTATCACTTACGCGTCACCCCACGCGTATGCGTGGGAACCCTGTTCCATCCATCTCTATTTCATCTCTTCTCTTATTTCCATTTCTTTCCTTCTTCTCTTCTCTCCTCTTTTCTCTCCCTCCTTCAACCATCATCCAACACTACCAATCACCATCTTTTAGTTTATTAGTTAATTAGTTAGTTTAATTTTTGTTTATTTTTTTTCCATTTTTCATTATAAGTGTTGGATTATTAATCTTGTTTGCTATCTACTGCTGCTGATTATTGATAAGATGTTATTTTAACATCATTATTGTTAATTTTCATTGTTGGATTTCTTTACTGAGGTTACAAATTATTACTTGGTTTGAGTTCTTAATGCTTAATGTTTTTGAATATCAAGTACATGTTACATTGCCTTCAAGCTTTCTAAATCTTTTGAATTGCATATTTTGGCCACCATGTAATTTAAAGCATTCATCATCCATTGTTAGGCAATTATGTATTGTCAATGCATTTTTTGTTAGGTGATGCCTATTTATGATTGACCCTTATTTACATCACCTATTTCATGTATTGAGATCGTGAAAACGTTGAATTGGATTGAAAGCTTACATAGTGACATATTTTTTAGCTTTGTAAAGTTTTGTGGACCATGCTTGCTATGTGATTGATTTTAATTTCTATCTTCTTTTTCCTAAATTCCATAGCACCCATGTGTTTCACCTCTATGTCACTTAGGTGTTGCAAATAAACTTCAATATGTGTCATTGTTTGATGTGTGAGTTCTATATTTCATTTGGTTCACTAAGTTTACTTGCACATCAATCAATGTTCATTCATCATCCATTTCACAATTGCTTGATTTTTGCTTGAATGCTTTTATGCTTCTTTATCGCTTGTTTGTTTATCTTAACTTACAAGTTTCCTTGAAGTATTTCAAGCACACTAGAATGAGTGAAGTGCATACTTTCTTTTGTGTAATTGTGACATAGCTCTTTATGCTAGTGTCTCTAAACCGCATGAAACTTAGAACTCATACACTATTCTTCTTAAATGTTACACTAATTCACTCACTCAATTCTAGTGGTTTTTACCTCATTCAAATAATTTACGTTTCCTGGCTTTTGTATCTTCTCATCTTACTGTGCTATTTTCTGTTTTTCATTGGTGAGTCATCATAAGCATAAATGGAAGCGGGAGAAAGAACACGCAGCAACCGGTTGATCCATCAGTTGAAGGTGGCAATCCAAAAAGCCGCTGAATACACCGAGGACGGTGCAAACTTTTAAGTGTGGGGAGGTCGTCCAACCAATCCGCATTTTTGGATGACAATTTCTAATTCCAACACTTTTGCATTTCATATTTAGGTCTTTTAGGATTTTTAGTTGCATTTTCTTCTTTTGAGTATGTAATATAATAAGCTTAGTCAAAATAATCAAATTTTTCAAGACCTCAATTGATTTGAGTAAAATTTTTTTAGAACTTGCTTGAACTATACATTGTGGAACATGATTTTTGAGCTAAGAACACATAAGTATGTGAGTTTTGAGCCTAATTGTGTGGTTACATCATATAACCACTTTTTTTCCTTCTTGTGTGTATTATTCTCTTTCTATTATTGCAATCTTTGATTCGTTTGATTCTTTATGTCCATTATTTTGTGTATGAATGCACTTATATGATTGAGGCCATTGTTTCAAATAGCTCACTTACCCAAATAGCCTTACCTTTTATCTTCCATTGTTAGCCAATTTTGAGCCTAGGCTAAACCCATTTGTTCTTAATTTTAGCACATTACAAGCCTTAAAGCGAAAAACAATAAAAGTCCCTTGTTTGGATCTTTGATTAGCTTAAGCTAGTGAGAGTGTTTATCATTTAATTGTGGGAGAGTTGGAAACATTGGTTGGGATAAAAGAGTGTTTTTGTATTGAAAATATTAGGAATTGGGTACATACTCATGTATTAATTAAATGTTAAACCATATGCATTGATACTCTTGTATATACTTTATTGCAAAAAAAATACAAAATAAAGAAAAATATATCAAAAGAAAAATAAAAAGAAAAAAAGAAAGAAAAAGAAAAGCAATAAAAAGGGGACAAAATACCCCAAAGTGAAGTTCAATAATAATCAATGCATATGGATTGTGATAAAAAAAGAGAATGCATGAGTGTGTGAAAAAGTGAAGAATGGGTAGTTAGGTTAGCATTTGAATTTTATGGGTTGTTATATAGGTTAGGTGGGAAGCTTAAGTTAATCAAAGATTCAAATTCTAGTCCACTTAACCATATACAATCCTACCTTGACCCTAGCCCCATTACAACCTTTGGATAAGTCCTCATGATATTTGTATGCATGCATGAAATAATTGTTGATTGTTAGATGAAAAACAAATCTTGGAAAGCATGATTAGGGGAGAATTGAGTGAATAAACCCTATACACTTGAGTGACTAGAGCGGGTACACATCCGGTGAGGGTTCAATTGCTCAATTACATATTTTCACCCGTGATCATATCTTTTCTTGCAAGTTTGTAAAATATTTTCGATAACTCAATCTAATTGTGGGTTTGACTTGGTTGTTAATATATTTAGCCCTTGTATTCACATACGTATTCTTGGAAATTGATTTATTTTGACCAAGTAGTTGCATTCATTTAGATAGATTACATATAGATAGTTTGCATTGAATAAATATTAATACCCTTTGTTTCTTTCTTGAGTTTAGCATGAGGACATGCTTAGTTTAAGTGTGGGGAAGTTTGATAAGCCCCAATTTTGTAGTTTATCTTGTGCTTAATTTGGAGAATTTTATCAACTTATCTCACATTTATTCAATGAAATAGCATGGTTTTGTAATTCCCCTAAAATTTGTGCTTAAGTGTGAAAACATACTTTTTAGGGCTTAAAATAGCTAAATTTAATTCACCTTAATTCTATTCGATGTCTTGATATGTTTGTTGAGTGATTTCAGATTCATAAGGCAAGTATTGGATGGAAGAAGTTAAGAGAAAAGCATGCAAAGTGGAGAATTCATGAAGAAATGAGCATTTGGAGGATTGAAGGCCACGCACACGCGTCACCCACACGCACGCGTAAGAGGAGATCTTCAAGCCACGCGCACGAGTCAGCCACGTGTACGCGTGAGAAGGAATTTTGCAAGTGACGAGCGACACGTGACTCACTTAAAGTGAATTCGCTGCGGCAATTTCTGAGCTGTCCAGGCCCAAATCCAACTCATTTCTGAGACTATTTCGTGCAGAATTCAAGATGGGTCAAGGGGGAGCATTTAGTGTAGCTTAGGTATCATGTAGGGTAGTTTTCTAGAGAGAGAAGCTCCCTCTTCTCTTTAGAATTA
This sequence comes from Arachis ipaensis, assembly GCF_000816755.2. Taxonomy (NCBI): domain Eukaryota; kingdom Viridiplantae; phylum Streptophyta; class Magnoliopsida; order Fabales; family Fabaceae; genus Arachis; species Arachis ipaensis. Next base: position 88,002,736 of record NC_029789.2, read on the forward strand.
GGGTTCTTAAGTTTATTTCCTCTTAGATCTAGGTTGAATTTCTTGTTTTCATCTTATTTCTTTTACATTTTCATGCTCTAGTAGTTTAATCCCTAGTTTTCTCTTGTTGATATTCCTTTCATGTCACTTTTATGTTGATGAACCCTTGTTGGATTTGGATTTTCTTTTAATGCAATTTATGTTTCCATGTCTTTTATTGCTTTCTTGAGTTGTTAATCTTACTTTTCTCGTATTTGGTAGTTGTAGAATTTATTTTTCCTTGCACTTTATTATGCTTTCCTTTTATGCCTTCCAAGTGTTTAACAAAATGCTTGGTTGGATGTTAGAGTAGCTTTTTTATCATTCTTGGCTTTGAAAGAGAAATTAGGCAATCTTGAGTCATTAATACCCAACTTATGTTGGTGATCTAGAGTTGTTAGTTAATTTTGTTTCCATTGACTCTAATCTCTTGCTAATTCAATTAGTGAGTTGATTAGGACTTTTGGATTGAGATTAACTAGTCTTATTTGACTTTCTCCTTATGTTGAAGATAGCATTGTATCTTCTTTCGGTGTTGGAGATGACAAAATAAGATTAACTCTTGATAAGTATTGTGATATGATTAGTGACTAGGATAGAAAGCCTATATTCTCAATCCTTGCCATGAATGCCTCTTTTTATTACTTGTTTTCTTTAGTTGTTGCTTTAGTTTCTTGCCATTTAATTTCTTGCCTCTTTTTACCAACCCACCCCTTGGATACCATAACCAATAATACACATACCTCACTGCAATTCCTTGAGAAGACGACCCAAGACTAATACTCTCGGTTATTTTTATTGGGTTGGACTTGTGACAACCAAAAATTAAACTTTGATTTGAGTATTATTTGTTGGTTGGGAACTATACTATCAACGTAATTATTTTGTGTGAAATTTCTAACCGACGATAATACTCTATCAAGTTTTATGCTCATAAAAGAAAAATCAAAAGAGCAAGGATCCAAGGCTTTGAGCATTAATGGTTAGGAGGGTTAAAAATCAACCTAAAAAGTTCAAATGAGCTGCTATCCCTAACTAAATGCTTGTGGTGTGAAGGTGTCAAGTGAAAAGCTTGAGACTGAGCAGTTAAAGTCGTGATCCAAAGAAAAAGAGTACGCTTAAGAACTTTGGGCACCACTAACTGGGAATTTGAGCAAAGCTAAATTTGAATCCAAAGGGTTCCCCTAGTTAAGTGCATGTGGCATTTATGTATCCAGTGGTAATACGGGAAAACAAAACGCTTAGACTCACAGCTAGGCTCAAAAAGGTGCAAAGCACCAAAAGAGAAAGATGTGTTCAAGAATCAGGAAAAACTAAACTAAGAGAATCAATAATATCATCCGGATTTTAGTTCCAAGAGATGTCAATATTTCGGAACTTCAAAGGAAAATGAGATGCCAAAACTATTCAGAAGTAAAGAACTATTAACCCTGCTCATCATTTGGAATTGAGCTTCATTGAAAAACTTTAAAATTTATTGTATCTTTCTCTTATTTTTAGTCCTACTTGTTTTTGGTTGCTTGAGGATAAGCAACAGTTTAAGTTAGGTGTTCTGGTGAGCGGATATTTTATAAACTTTTTGGCATCATTTTCTTAGTGTTTTTAGTATGTTTTGTTACGTTTTATTATGTTTTAGTAGGTTTTAATGCAAAATTCACTTTTTGGATGCTACTTTAAGCTTTTGTGTTTTTCTTATGATTTTAGGTAAATTTGGGGTGAATTTGGCAAGTTTTGGCAAAGTCTAATTCAGAGGCAAGGAAAGCATAGCAGATGCTGTCAGATTCTGACCTCCGTGCATTCAAACAGAAATTTTGGGAGCTACAGAGATCCAAATGACGCATTCACAATGGTGTCAGAAAGTAACTTTCAGAGCTTTCCAGCAATATATAATGGTCTATACCTTTCTTTAGATTGGACTACCCAAAACGGGCATTGAACGTCTAAACTACTCCCTAGGAGGCGTTTAACTTCCCAAGAGGACTAAGGCTGGTGCTCAACGCACAAACCTAGCGTCCAATGCCACAAAGGGAGCAAGGAAGCAGCATATTCACTCCCTCATGGGCGTCCAACGCCCACTCTCTTAAGTTAGAAGCCAAGCTCAGCCCAAACACTCACCAAGTGGGCCCAGAAGTGGATTTTCGCACCATTTTACTTAGTTTACTTCATTTTTGTAATTTTTAATAAGGAGAGTAATATATATTGAAGCAAGATCACTCTCGTTAGGAGCTCTTGGAACCTTTTTTTGACACTTTACATGTTTTTTATGTTACTCTCTATACAGTATGAGCAACTAAACCACCTAGGTTAAGGTTAGGAGCTCTGCTGATTCCTATGGATTAATACAATTACTTTTCTAATTCAATCTGTGTTTGATTCTATTCTATGATGTATTTTCGTTCTTCATCTTTATGAATCTTGATTCTACATGAGTTTCTTATGAGTCCTGACCTGGATTGTATTGAGCTACGGCTTGAGAATGCATCACAAGTTCCAATAAGTTATCTGGGCTAATTGGGGTATGTGACATAAAACCTCGTTAGTCAAGCGCAATTGAGGTTCCTGTGGCTCTAAGGGCTAGAACCATAAGAGCATCAGTCTCTAATTTGGAAGATCCGACCTTGTCTATGGCATTTTCAGTAGGATCATCAAAGAGATTGAATTGCGCATGCTTCACCCTCTCCCAGATTCATCTAGTCCGTTCGGATATTTGGTTTGGACCTGAGGAGATTAATGACCACCACCAATGTCTTAATCACTTATAGCCTTGCCATTGAAGGAATCATTCATCCTTGAAGTAGTTGGTATGAGGTGTTAATCCAGAAGAAGAAGCATCTCTGAAGCCTTAACTGATCCCTCATTACTATTTTTATCTTAATCCTTTATCGCTTTTGTTATTGTTTATTTATGCGCCTACAACAACCAACAACTATCTTCTATTCGCCTAACTAAGATCTACAGGACAACCACAGCTTGTTCAATCCGGTAATCCTCGTAGGATTCGACCCTCACTTACCTGAGGTATTACTTGGACAACCCGGTGCACTTGCCGGTTCAGTTGTGCGAGTCACAAATTTGTGCACTAATATTATATGAAATTAGATTTATTTGGTGTTATATAGAGTGAATTTAACAAGTTAAAGAGCTTGCTAATCTGGACTGGGTGGCTGGAAATTATGGATCTTGTTCAAGATTTGAAGGTTTGTGAAAGAGGGTTTTGGTGGAATTGTGTGTCTTGAGAATCGGCTAAGGTATGGTTTTGGTTTTTTCTATGTAATATATAATGTTTGTGAAACATACGCTAGTGGACCTTAGGATATGTTTGAATTGTTGATGATGCTTGATGATTGTTGATGATTATGATGATTTGATGAATGATGATGGTGATTGTTGATGTTTGATGATAAATGATGATGATGATATTGGGTATGGAATCTTGTGGTGATGTTGATAATAAATGGTGGTGAATGGTGAGCTTTGATGATTGATTGAATTGATGAATAAGAATATTGATGGATTTGGATTGTAGTGATGATGTTTTATGATGATTATATTGATATGATCTTAAGGAAATTTGTGAGGATTAGATGGTTTAATAGCTATATGATTGAGAAATTATTAGAGAGTATTTACTATAGATATTTAGGTTGTTTTGAGTGTGTTTTTATTAGTTTCGTTTTGATGTTTTGGAAACTAGAAAACTTTGTTAAATTTTGTAAAAACCTTGTTTTTGACAAACTTTGGCGTGGCATAACTTGTCCTCTGGACCTTTGTGTTTGATAAAATTTGATTTAAATGAATGTTGGGTCCGAGAGCTTTAAGACATTTGAAGCACGGATACAAAATATTTTAAAACGAAAATGTCATGCGCATTTAAAGTTCAGGGCAAAAAATCTGAAATTCTATAGCTTTCAAAATTGTTTAAGTCTGATAAGGCATGCGTACGTGGATATGTGCATGCGACGCGAGCATTGGCCACTGCTAGGTGCTCTTGCGTACATGGGCACTAGCATGCATACACGAGCACATATTTTTAAGTCATGCGTACGTGAGTTTTTAACACGCGACGCGAGGATTCCCTTCGGTTTGGGATTCTCGCGTACGCGAGGGAGGTGTTGGATACACAACCACCATTTTTGCAACCTTGCGCACCTGGGACAATGGCTTGCGTATGCGAGATCCCTATTTTTCTAAAAACTTATTTTTCTTCACCTTAAGGGTTTCTCTAGCTTTCTAAACTTCATTAACTTATATTTAAGACTCCTAACTAGTAATTAGACTTTGAGGCTATTGAAGATGAGTTAAATGACTTAAGAATTATAAATTTTTGTCATGAGTTTAGAAGATAGAGACTTAGGTTTCTGAAGTACTATGTATGGACTAGTTGGGCAAATTTGCAGGGTACTATATTTGTGATGGATTTGGAAACTTGAGAGTTGATAATGGTTATTGATGAACTGGGATCTTTGAAAGGAATGATGAACTTGTTGGATATTGAAACTGTGCCAGGTACTATATCCTTGGGATGATAGAGTGCAGGGCACTATATCCCTAGAATAAATTATGATGATATATTGTGTTGGTAAGTCGCTATGTGCCTCGGGAAAAGGTGGTGGTGCATTCCGCTCGTCGAGGTCGCGGCGACAGCGTAAGGATGGTGGATAATCCTGCTTATGTTTAGATGTGAGGGCTGGGTGGTATTCCGCTTGCATAACCTCCTCTGCCGCAAGAGTGAACAGGGCACTATATCCTTGGGTTACGCATGCGAGTGAGCCATGAACTCTATCCATGGGTCAATAATGAGCAGGGCACTATATCCCTGGGTGCACTTGATAGTGAGCAGGGCACTACATCCCTGAGCGTGGCAGATAGGCTACATCTAAAAAGATGTGTCAGGTTGGCAGTTATTGACCGACAAGTGATATCACGAGCCAATAGTAATAGGCATTCATCATATGCATCTTCTATATATTTTTTTGCTTTGCATAATTTCGGTTATGCCTAAATGATTCACGTGCTTATTTGCTATCTGTTTGCTTGATGTATATGAACATTACTTGTGATTTTCTTGCTTGCATTTACTTGTGTTTTCTACTGGGATTAAGGAGGCTCGATAGGTGGTGGCAATAGGATCGCATGGAGGATAGGGTGGTGAAAGCTGTGGGATAGCAGTGTTTACTGTTAGTTAGAAAATCCTTAGGATTTACATGACCCTTTGTGCTTTTACGTAAATATTTTCTAATTTCAAATCTTATGTTCGATGTGAAGTTCTAGAACTGCCTTTGGCATCCCAGAACCTTATATCTTATATATTGGTCATTATTACCATACTGAGAACCTCTAGTTCTCATACCATATGTTGTTATTATTTTTTAGATGTAGGTCACAATCCACCTATGTGAGTTACAGATTGGTGACAGAGCAGAGGACGGTTCACTTTATTTTGTGTCTATTTTACTTTTGTGTAGTTATTCTCTCATCTTTTGTATAATTATAACTTTTTTTCCTTAGATGATTTTGTTTAAAACTTCGAGAGATAGGAGTAAGCATTTTATAAACCTCTAATGTTTTTCTTGTCTAGTCGGCCTAAACTCTGTAGGCTATGACTAGTTTCTTTTGTGTATATATATATATATAGTTTGTTTATTTATTAGCTACGCCTTTGTATCTTGGGGCTTTAATGCAAGGTTGTATATTTATATGTTATGTTCTTGGACTATCGTGGCACTTTGTTATCCTTCGCTTTACGGCTAAAGAAAAGGCTTAGGGTGATAGGGTGTTAAATTGCAGGGCACTATATCTCTGGAATAAATTATGATGATATATTGTGCTAGTAAGTCGCTGTGCGCCTCGGGCAAGGGAGGTGGTGAATTCTACTTGTCAAGATTACGGCGTCGGCATAAGCATGGTGGTTAATCCCGCTTACGTTTAGATATGAGGGCTGGCGTGGTATCCCACTCACATAACCTCCTCTGCCGCAACAATGAGCCGGGCACTATATCCCTATGTTACACATGCGAGTGAGCCGGGTACTATATCCACAGGTCAATAGTGAGTAGCAGACTATATCCCTAGGTGCACTTGATAGTGAGCAGGGCACTATATCCCTAGGAGTGGCAGAAAGGCTACATTCGAAGAGATGTGTCAGGTTGGCAGTTATGGACCGACAAGTGATACACGAGCCAATAGGAACAAGTATTCATCATATGCAACTTCTATATGTTTGTTTGCTTTGCTTAATTTCGATTATGCTTAAACGATTCACATGCTTATTTGCTATCTGTTTACTTGCTGTATATGAACATTACTTGTCATTTACTTGCTTGCATTTACTTGTGTTTTCTACTGGGATTGAGGAGTCTCGGTAGGTGGTGGTGATGGGATCGTATGGAGGATGGGCTGGTGCGGGCTGTGGGACAGTGGTGGTATTTACTATTAGTTAGAAAATCCTTAGAATTTAGATGACCTTTTATGGTTTTACTTAAATATTTTCTAAGTTTGAATCTTATGTTCGATGTGAAGTTCTAGGATTGTCTTTGGCATTTCGGAACCTTATATCTTATCCATTGGGCACTGTTACCGTACTGAGAACCTCTAGTTCTCATACCATATGTTGTTGTTTTTAGATGCAGATCGCAACTCACCTGTGTGAGTTGTGGATTAGTGACAGAGCAGAGGACGGCTTCACTTTATTTTGTATCTATTTTACTTTTATTGTAGTTATTCTCTCATCTTTTGTATAAGTATAAATTTGTTGCCTTAGAGGCTTTTGTTTAAAACGTCGAGAGATAGGAGTAAGCCTTTTATAAATCTCTGATGTATTACTTGACTAGTGATAAGTCTACATTTTATGGTATTTATTTGCTTTAATTAGGTGGATTTTATTGACTTCTCTTGCATTTATTCATTGAAATAGCATAGTTTTGTGAATTTCTCCTAATTATGCTTAGTGATAAAAATCATGCTTTTTATGCTTAAAATTGCTAATTTTAATTTCACCTCTATTCCATTCGATACCTTGATGTGTTTGTTTAAGTGACTGAAATTTTAGAAGGCAAGAGGATAGCTTGGAAGGATGAAGGAAAATCATGCAAACGTGGAGAATTCATCAAGAAGTGAAGGATTTGTAGAGCTGTCAATCATGACCTCTTCGTACTCAAGTGATCATAACTTGAGCAATAGAGCTCTAAATGAGCCCTTACTCGCAACTTGCGGCCCCGATAACTTAATCCTAAAACATTAATATTGCGAAAACCTTAAAACGCATAATGGGATATGAATGGCAAAGGTTCCGAGACAGAGATACTTATTGTAACTAAGGAATACTGACTAAACCAAATGACAGAAGCTTCGGCGGTGGTCCCTACGACCACTGAATTGTTCCCGGCAGCCAGAGGTTCGATCACCCATCACCAGCGGCAACAACATAGCGTGCGACGGTGGCTGGGCAGAACGGCGGTGATAGAGACCAGCTCAGCCTCAGACCTCTCTCCCTCTCCTTCGCGCGTTATTCCTTTCGCGTCGGGTTCTCCTTCCCGGCGACTCAACGATGACAGTGGCGGCTAGGCGGTGCAGCTTCCTCTTCTCCCTTGCAAGCTCGTCTCCTTCCTTCTCCTTTTCTTGCGTGACAACTACGGGCTTATTTGTGGTATTAATATTCTAATTGATTCTAAATCAATTATTCTAATTAAAAATACATGGTAAAAATTAATTTTCTTTATCCTTAAAACTTAAAGTATTAAATTATAAAAATATAAATTATTTAAATCAAATCATATAAAATTCTTATTATTTGACAACTACTAACTTTGTAATTTAAATATAGGGAATAACTCAATAATTGTAAAATTAGATAAAATTCTAATTTAAATAACCAAACCTCATTATTTTTGAATTTCTAAAACCTTAAATTGTAAATAGAAAAATAATTCATAATTATAGAGTTTGGATAAGAACCTTAATTTATTTCAAATCCAATTAATCAAAACTTGCATTAATTATTTTTAATAAGGTAATTTCTGAAATTAAAGCTATAAATAAATAAGTGAATTTGAAATTAATTTATAATAAAAAATTTTAAAAAGTTCTGGATCTGACAATGAGGTGAGTGCATGATCACCTTTTAGAATTTCACATTTCATCTCGGCTTACATGCACAGATGTAGAACCAGTTTGAAGATGCACTAGGAATTTCTAGATATGGTGTGGGCACAATCATTTGGAGTTGATAGCAAACGCAGCTGAAGAAATGCTTCCATGGCAACAGGTTCAGGAAGGGCATTCATTGTTCTAGCCATACAGTATTAAGATGATATGGCTGAAGACACAGCTGAGGAACATGCCAGTTGATGTATCAACCGAAGTGCTGAGACATTATGAACTATGTTACATCTTTCTATAATTGGTGGTCTATTGACGATGGATAAATCTCGCTCCATTATGCATATCCAATAAGTCCGTTCGCTCCTTGACTTAGGAAGGTGCTAATAATACTCCTGGGGATCGGCTGTGCTTGCGTGGATATACCACTCATTTTGCATGGCAATTAACTACCATGTGGGAGACTTAGTTGGCTGCATCCCACTTATCTTGTCGTGGATATATCAGGCTGCATTTGTTTGCAGGGGCAGAATACTGAGACAGGAACACAGAGATATAAAATTGTGTTTAACAAATGAGACATGGATAGAGACATTGTGTCCAGAGACACTAAATTAGTGCATTTTGTATTTATCCTGACAGGAAAGATACAGAGACACTAACAAGGGAAACAACTTATTTTTTATTTTTTCTTTTATTATTCTTGTTAATTTTTCTTAATTATATTTTTACTATTATATTTTTATTCTCAAATTTTTTTAATGCAAAAAATGAGAATAAATTAGATTTTCATAATTTGTTCTACTTTATCACCAAACAAAATAAAAGAACACTAAATTATGTCTCTGTCCTCTATGTCTTATTCTCAGAAACAAACGCAAACTCGTAAATTCCCATGTTGGTGCCCCCTGATAGAGACATTGGGGCTTTTTCACTTGCGACGAGGTATGTTTAGGATTTTTGTTGTTGTAAACGACTAGGAAGGGAAGGTGATGGCAGTGGAAACCTAGAAAGTTAGATTTCTGGAACAAACTCTATATCATCATTGCTATCATTATCAGAACTAGTTTGAACGTACTCATCGTCTGTCTTTAAGTCTTCTAAAACCCAGCACCCACTAGTACAAAACTGTGTTCTAATGATGCAACCCTCAGGCCACTGAAATCGGTTCTTTAACTATGCCTTACTCCTGCCCAAATACTCGATGTAGCTGAACAAGAAGATAAAGAACTACTACCAATATCCACGAACTTAATGTAAAGCTCTATCATTTGTTGCACTTCAATATTCCCCTGGCAATCGGGCATAGCACAAACTTTCTCGTCATGTTTTAGCCAAAATATTTTCTTTCGGCACTTCGATTGTCGTCTAAACATAAAATTTGATACCCAACTTTTCTATGTGCATCCTTCCTAATAAACCCAAATTCACAATAATAAAATTGTTAAGATCAATTAATGATTGCAACTGCCAAGTATGCATTACAGTTGCATCATTGCATTTAAAAAATATACCATCGTTGTTTTCTCTAATTATTGCATCTGAATAGACAGCAACAATTATACATTCAATAACCAATCCATTTTGTGAGAAATGTGAAGTTGAGAGGTGACTTTGCAACACTACTCTCTAGTATTTATAGGTTATCTTTGTTAGTGTAGCTGATATGAACTCTTCCCTCTTCAGCTTGCTGTCAAGACAGTTATTCTTACTAGGCCCAATTCCGTTAGAATATGTTACTCCTTAACCAACCTAAAGTCACAATCACTCATTTACTTATCACCTATAAATACGTACATTGTAACAAACTCAATTTAATTTTTTAATAACAGTCTTAGCTTCTTTCTTCTCAATTCTTCTATATTCTTCTACAAGCTTCTAGTATCTCACATGGTATCAGAGCTGCAGTTCTAATCCATGGATGACCACGTTCCGTCCGCAACACCAGCTTAAGCTACACAGCAAACTTCAATGCTGTCAATTGCAAACTTTCCATCCATAATTAAACTCAACAAAGTCAACTTCAAAGTGTGGAAATGTCAAGCTCTTGCGTGTATTAAATCTAACAAACTCCAGAATCATATCATAGCACTATCAATTCTGAGAAGATTCAATTCGGAGCAGGATTGAGTCGAAGGTAAAATCTCACAAGAATTCAAAGCATGGGAACAAAGAGATGAATGCTTACTAGCATGGATGCTCTCCTCCATGAATGAAGCCTTTGTAAACAAGGTTATTGAATATGATTACGTGCACAAAATTTGGGATTAATTGGAAGAACACTTCACCGCCAGACTCAAATCAAGAATACAAATCTTGAAGGCATAGCTGAAAACAATAAAGAAACAAGGTGCAACAGTGATCGAGTACATAGCCAAAATCAACAAGGTAGCTAACTCTTTGTCAGCTCTTGGTGCTTGATGAGCGGATAATTTATACGCTTTTTGGCATTGTTTTTAGCATGTTTTTAGTATATTTTAGTTAGTTTTTATTATGTTTTTATTAGTTTTTAAATAAAAATCACTCTTCTGGACTTTACTATGAGTTTGTTTATTTTTCTGTGATTTCAAGTATTTTCTGGCTGAAATTGAGGGACCTGAGCAAAAATCTGATTCAGAGACTAAAAAAGGACTGCAGATGCTGTTGGATTCTGACCTCCCAGCACTCAAAGTGGATTTTCTGGAGCTACAGAAGCCCAATTGGCATTGCGTTGGAAAGTAGACATCCTGGGCTTTCCAGCAATATATAATAGTCCATACTTTGCCCGATATTTGATGGCTCAAATCGGCGTTCCAAGTCAGCTCAAGAATTCTGGCGTTTAACTCCAAAATTGGCACAAAAGCTGGAGTTAAACGCCCAAACTGGCACAAAAGCTGGCGTTTAACTCCAAGAAAAGTCTCTACACATGAAAGCTTCAATGCTCAGCCCAAGCACACACCAAGTGGGCCCGGAAGTAGATTTCTGCATTAATTACCTATTTCTGTAACCCTAGTTTACTAGTTTTCTAAAAATAGGACCTTTTGCTATTGTATTTTCATCTTTTACACAGACTTTGATAGACCTTTTCACGTTTGGGGGCTGGCCTCACGGCCATGCCTAGACCTTGTTCTTATGTATTTTCAACGGTGGAGTTTCTACACACCATAGATTAAGGTGTGGAGCTCTGCTGTTCTTCATGAATTAATACAAAGTACTATTATTTTTCTATTCAACTCAAGTCTGTTTCTTCTCCAAGATATTCATTCGTTCTTCAACTTGATGAATATGATGATCCGTGACACTCATCATCATTCTGACCTATGAACATGTGCCTGACAACCACCTCTGTTCTACTAGCAATGGCTTGAATGCGTATCTCTTGGGTTTCTAATCTAAGATTGGAACCTTCGTGGTATAGGCTAGAATTATTGGCGGTCATTCCTGAGATCCGGAATGTCTAAACCTTGTCTGTGGTATTCTGAGTAGGATCTGGGAAGGGATGACTGTGACGAGCTTCAAACTCGCAATTGTTGGGCGTGTGACAGGCGCAAAAGGATCAATAGATCCTATTCCGACATGATCGAGAACCGACAGATGATTAGCCGTGCGGTGACAGCGCATTTGGAACGTTTTCACTGAGAGGACGGGAAGTAGCCATTGACAACGGTGATACCCAACATAAAGCTTACCATGGAAAGGAGTATGAATGATTGGAAGAAGGCAATAGGAAAGTAGAGGTTCAGGAGGAACAAAGCATCTTCATACGCTTATCTGAAATTCCAACCAAATTATTACATAAGTATCTCTATCTTTATTTTATGTTTTATTTATCTTTTAATTATCAATTCTCCATCACCATATGAATTCGCCTGACTGAGATTTACAAGGTGACCATAGCGTGCTTTAAGCCGACAGTCTCCGTGGGATCGACCCTTACTCACGTAAGGTATTACTTGGATGACCCAGTGCACTTGCTGGTTAGTTGTGCGGAATTGTGACAAAGTGAGATTCACGTTTAAGAGCTCCAAGTCCTTTGGCGCCATTGTTGATGATCACAATTTCCGTTGCCGGGGATTGTTCGAGTTTGGACAACTGACGGTTCATCTTGTTGCTTAGATTAGGTACTTTTCAGAATTTTTAAGAATGAATTCTAGAGTTTCAAGGTGATGTTCTTAACATCACAAAAGCTGATTGATTCTCATCAATTTAGCTACTAAATGTAATGTCTTGCTGAAGCTTGGCCAAACATGTCTAATCTTTTTATACTGAAGCTTTAGACTAACATTGCATGATTCCTAGAATTCTTATTAAAAGTTTTGATTATCTTTATTTTCTTTTCCATATAAGTTTCGAAAATCACAAAAAAAAATTATAAAACCATAAAAATCAAAAAATATTTTATGTTTCTCATCAATTTTTAAGTTTGGTGTCAATTGCATTCTTCTTGCATTTTTCGAAAACATGCAATATGTTCTTCATTAATCTTCAAGTTGTTCTTAATGATTTCATTGCTCTGATCTTTAAATTCTCTTGTTTTGTGTGTTTTGTTGTTTCTCATGTGCATTCTCAATTTGTTAGTGTCTCCTATATAAAAATTTTTAAGTTTGGTGTCCTGTATGTATTGTTTATTTGATCTTAGTTGCATTTTTTATTGTTTCTCATCATTAAAAATTCAAAAATACTTTCAAAATTGTGTCTTTTCAAGTCAATAATACAGAGAATTGAAGATTCAGAACATTCAGCAGAGGAATCAAACAGAAAAAGCTGGGCGTTCAAAACGCCCAGTGAAGAATGAAAACTGGAGTTTAAACGCCAGCTAGGGTACCTGGCTGGGCGTTTAACGCCCAAAAAGGTAGGATTTTGGGCGTTAAACGCCAGAATGGATGCCATTCTGGGCGTTTAACGCCAGGATGACACTAGAGGTAAGATTTTGTTTTTAATTCAGATTTTTTTTCAAATCTTCATAATTTTTCAAAATCAAATCTTTTTCAAATCATATCTTTTCAATCACATCTTTTCAAAATCAATTTCTTTTCAATTTTTTTATTTATTACTATTTTCGAAAATCCTTGCTAAAATTAATGATTTACTTCAAAATATTCAAGTTGTTACTTTCCTATTAAGAAAGGATCAAATTTTCAATTTTAAGAATCATATCTTTTAATTTCTTGTTAGTCAAGTAATCAACTTTAATTTTAAAACTTTCTCTTTTTAATTTGATTTTCAATCATATCTTCTCAATCATATCTTTTCACTCACATCTTTTTCAAAATCAATTTTCAATCATATCTTTTTAATTTCTAATTTCAAACTCTTTTCAAAAATCACTTAATTTCTTTCCTAATCTTAATTTTCGAAAATCTCAATCAAATTTTCAAAATTTCTTTTAATTATTTCAAAATCTTTTACTTTAATTTTCGAAAATTTTTCCCCTCTTCTCACATCCTTCTATTTAAAGGACTAACACTCCTCTTCAAGGTACAATTCGAACTCCCTCCTTCTTTATATGTTTGAATTCTCTTCCATCTACCTCCTCCTTCTATTCTTCTTTTTGATGTGTGGAAAACGATCCAACACGAAACTAACCGGCAAGTGCACTGGGTCGCATCAAGTAATAAAACTCACGGGAGTGAGGTCGATCCCACAGGGATTGAAGGATTGAGCAATTTTAGTTTAGTGGGTGACTTAGTCTAGCGAATCAAGAGTTTATTTGAGTAGTTTGTATTCGACAGAAGCTAAATTGCATGAAATTAAAAGGGAGAGGGACAATTGGCAAGAATTTAAAGTGCAGAGAAATTAAAGAGGCTGAATCTTAAAGTGCAAGTAATATAAATTACAGAAACTTAGATTGCAAGAAATGTAAATTGCAGAATCTTAAAGTGCAAGAAATATAAATGGCTTGAATTGTAAAGGGAATTGGGAAGTGGATTCGCAGAAATTAAACAAGGAAAAGTAAACTGCAATAAATAGAAAAGTAGAAGATGACTTGAATTAAACCGGATCTAAAACGGAAATGAGAAAAAGCTTGGTGTAGCAATGAAATAAGGAAATTAAAAATTTAAAACTGTAGATCTCAGGACTCAAGAGACTAGATAGCTGAGTCTAGATCTCACTGCCTTCCTAGATCCAGCAAGAATCAATTGCAAAGGAAATAAAGAAATGTAAATTGCAGAAAGAGTAGAAGAAGAGGCAATTAACTGGAATGGAAATTCAATTATGCAGAAATTTAAACAAGATCTCAAGGTGAGATTGAAACAGAAGTTCTTCAATTCTCCACCCAAGATCCAAAGCAAGAAAAGTAAGGAATGCTCAAGCAAGAACAAGGAAGAAGAGAGATCAATTCTCCTTCCTAATTCTCTAGAATTCTAAAGCAACAATTCAAAAATGTAAAGGTGAGCTCTCTGTAAGTGTTCTAATAATTTTCCAGGAAAAGCTCTCTGAAAAACTTAAATCCTAAGCTATTTATACACTTTCTTCAAATGGTCTTCAAGCCTTGGATTGGGCCTTTGCTCTTGATGGAATTGGGTTGATAAAGGCCTCGGTTGATTGCTCTTGGAGTTGGAGAGAAATCCATTATGAACCGGGCTATAAATCATAAAAGCTTGAGTCAAAGTTTGAGGCAAACTTTGGCTCAAGCTTTTCATATCAGATGCCCCCATTTGCTGCTACCAACGTTTAGGCTAAAGTTTGAGGTCAAACTTTAGTCCAAACGTTGATCCCCTTGTGTGCATGTGTGGCGCCAACGTTTGCCAAAAAGCTTGAGGCAAACGTTGGCGCAAGCTTTTCTCCTCCAGGGTGTTGGTGTGTGGTGCCAACGTTTGCCAAAAAGCTTGAGGCAAACGTTGGCGCAAGCTTTTCTCCTCCAGGGTGTTGGTGTGTAGCGCCAATGTTTGCCAAAAAGCTTGAGGCAAACGTTGGCGCAAGCTTTTTGCTCCAACCAATGTGAATTCACTCTTCCAAAAGCTTGAGCTAAAGTTTGAGGCAAGCTTTTGCTCAAGCTTTTTGTTCTCTCTTGCTCCTTGCCCTTTCTTCTTTCTTCAACCTTCTTCAAAGCTCTTTTCACCTATCATCAATCAACCAAACACATCAAAGCTATGCTCAAAATCATGAGTTTGTTATTCTTTCATAATATATGACAATTATACCACAAAATCTCATGAAATTGCATTAATTCATCTATGGTTGATTGAATCAAAGAAAATATGAAATTCTACCCAATTGGCTTGCTTATGGCTCAAGAAAGTGCATAAAAACAATTGAAAACAAAAGAAAAAGACTAGTGAAACTAGGCTAAGATGACTTGTCATCACAACACCAAACTTAAAGCTTGCTTGTCCCCAAGCAAGAAAAGAATTATTGAGAAGAAAGAATGAAATGGAAGAAAATGTTCATGCTAGCAGAGTATTATTGGTAGTTCATGGGGTTTTATGTGGATATGTAAACACTCACTTATTATTGAATTTTAGGCCTAGAAAGTCTCCTTCAAGTATCAAGCAACACACTGCTATGACTTCTCATTATTCATTTGTCCTTGACTATTACTTTTCTCTATAAGCTTTAGTTCAGTGTCATGTGTAACAAGTTCTTTTCTTTCTTTATACTTGACATATTATTCACTATAGACACTTGGCTCACATTCCTATTTAGAACATTGATGCCCAGCACCTCTTTGGGTTACTAAATGCCTTGTAACTAGATTGCTCTTGATAGTGGACTTTCAGTTGATAATCCCGGGTTAGATAACCTAAGTTACCAAGTGTTGATGCACTCCAAAGAACTTAATAATCCAAGCAGATCCTAGTACAAAGACATCACAGGCATATATTCTAAAGTTCAAGCTATTGGTGTCTAGCTTTGTTTTTTTTTTATTTTTCTTTTGTTCTGTTGCCACTCTTTGGCTATTTCTTTTCTCTTTTTGTTCTTCTTTTTAGCCAAGGACTTTTATCTTGTTGAGATTCATAGACAGTGAGCTATTTTCTACTTAAAAGGAGACAGTCTAGTCCTTTTATTCCCTAAAAGTGAGCTATCATACAATCACACATACATACCACCACTCACTATTATTGTACTTCCCACTAACAAAGAACTATCTTACTTCACATTCCAAACATTTCTTTTATTGAATTACAAATGCAGGGGACAAAGCTTGCATTTAGTTAATTGAAAGTAAACACACAAGCACACACTTAGACTAGCTTATTTATTTAAAAAAAAATTGATTCTACTTGTACTAGATGAACACTTTAGCAAGATATAAATCATAGCATCTCTCAACAGCTGAAGTTAAGTATAGATACAACCTATTGGTTTGCAGTTCTTTTGTCCTTCTTTCTGTTGGTCCCCTTTTGAGTCATGGTGCATAATGTCTTCAATTGATGGTTAGTTCCCTGCATAATTCTCAAAAGTTGCTTGCTTCTCAAGCCCTTAAGTGACTGGTTAGTATGCATGAATTGAGTGTGGTTTTTGGATTTAATTTGGTGTGGGAACACCAAACTTAGTTCCTTGCCACTTCCTCTGATGCAACAGGTTAACTATATGTAAAATCTTGTGTTGTTGCTAAAGGTTATGAAGTTAAAACTAGAGAGCAATTAAGTAATTGAATAATCTGTTTGATTGCTTGGAGCGAGTATTGTGCAAGAAGTGAGAATGTGTTTTTAAATGATGTTTTGGTGGAATACCAAACTTATAATCGTTCATTCTCCTTTAAATTGTTTTGGTGTGTAACACCAAACTTAGCTCCTTGCAATGCATACCAAATTATTCAACATTTTTATTGAAAAGGCTATGAAAAGAAAACTACCTCTGGTTGGGTTGCCTCCCAACAAGCGCTCTTTTAATGTCACTAGCTTGACATTGGGGCTTTCTTTCATGGTGGTTGATGGTTATAGTGCCTCAACTTGTCCCCTCTGATTGTGAGCTTCTTCTTTGTTCCTTGGTGTTCTATCTCAGCATGTTCTAGTGAGAGTATTTTGCTCACAATATAGTAATCATCAATCTGTTGGGTTGCTCCCAGTTGTTGATAGACTAACTGCACTTTGTCACCTTTGGAAAGCCCTTTTGCTGGAATTTTTTTGTTCTTCCAACCCTTTTTTATTCTGTTTTCATTCTTCTTCCTTCTGCTTATTGATCATTTCTGCTTGCAAGTTGGCTTTATTTTGGGATTCTTCTTCTTGATAACTAACACATCAATGCTTTCATGAATCTCTCCATTGCTCTGTACAAGTTCTTTTTCTTCTTCCCATGCTGCATTATCTACTTCTTGCTTTGGGAGGTGATTGCTGATCATCTTGTCAATTTCTTCCTTCCTCTGCAGTTCTATCTCGCCAGTTTCCATGCTATCTTCTTTTTCATTGATGAACTTTATTTATGGAGAGACACTCAGTGTGACACTTTCATCATGTAGCCTAAGGGTCAACTCTCCTTTTTCTACGTCTACAATGGCCCTAGCAGTGGCCAAGAATGGCCTTCCCAGTATAATAGAGTCACTATCATCCTCATCAGATTCCAAGATCACAAAATCAGTAGGGAAAATGAATATGTCTACTTTGACAAGAAGGTTCTCAACTATACCCCTTGGGTACACTTCTGATTTGTCCACCAATTCTAAAGACATCTGTACTGGTTTCACTTCTTTCATGCGCAGCTTTTTCACTAGAGGGGAGGGCATCAGATTGATACTAGCCCCTAGGTCACACAGCGCCTTGCTGATGGTCATGTTACCAATGGCACAGGGTAGAAAGAAACTCCCAGGATCTTCACGTTTAGGGGGAAGTCCCTTTTGAATCAATGCTCTGCATTCTTCAGTGAGCATCACAGTTTCCTTTTCTAGCCAACTTCTTTTCTTGTTAATAAGCTCCTTCAAAAACTTGGCATACAGAGGCATTTGCTCAAGTGCTTTAGCCAAGGGAATGTTGATCTCTAGCTTCTTAAAAGTCTCAAGGAACTTATGAAAGTGTTGATCCTTTGCCTCCTTGTTGAATCTCTGGGGATATGGCAGTGGAGGTACAAAGTTCTTCTCTGCTTGTTGCTTTTGATTCTTGGTTGGCTCTTCAATTGCTTCATTCCCCTTTTTTGGAATTTTTGATTGTTCCTCATTTTCTTGAGTTTGCTTTGAAGTTTGCTTGCTTGCCATTGCATCATCACCATTGGCTTCCTCTGCGTGTGTTGGCTTTTCCTCCTCTATTGGCCTTTTGCTGTTCTCTGCTTGCTTCCTTGTAGTGTCATTGTTGCTCATCAATGTTCTCCCACTTCTTAACTGTATTGCCTTGCATTCTTCCTTAGGATTTGGAATTGTGTCACTTGGCAGGGAACTTGATGGTCTCTCTGTTGCCAGGTGTTTAGAGAGCTGGCCAATTTGCCTCTCCATATTCTTTATGGAGGCTTCTTGATTTTTGGCTATCATTTCTTGGTGTTTCCACATTTTGTCTATCAAGGTTTCCAGGTTAGTGATTCTCTGAGAGTCATGTGAAATTGGCTGGTTATGGGGTGTTGAGAGTTGGTGGTAAGTGTTTTGGTTTGTGGGTTGGTTATTGGATGGATAATGGTTGGAGTTGGGGTGGTTGTTTTGGGGTTTTCTGTAAGGGTTTTGGGTGGTTTGCTGCTTGTTGTTGTTTTGATTATTTCTTGAAGTGTTTTGATTTGAATTTCTTTGCCATGGTTGTTGGTTTTAGTTATGGTTATCTTCCCACCTTAGGTTTGGATGGTTCTTCCATGAAGGGTTGTAAGTATCACCATAGACTTCATTTGATCCAGAGTTTTGGTTGTGCATGTACTGGACTTGCTCCTGTTGTTGCTCCTCTTGAGTTTCTTCATTTGTTCACCATGTGGTTGATGGTTGATTGGTGCTTACTGCTGCAATTTGGAGGATATCAATCCTCTTGGCCATTTGCTCAAATTGTTGTTGAATCTGCTGCTGCATCAATTTGTTTTGAGCTAGGATTGAGTCCACTCCTTCCAACTCCATCACTCCCTTCCTCTGTGATGGTTGGCGTTGCCTTTGGTGAGCGAAGAAATACTGGTTGTTAGCTACCATATCAATGAGACTTTGAGCTTCTTCTGCAATTTTCATGAGTTGCAAAGAGCCTCCAGCTGAATGATCCAAGGCCTCTTGAGATTTCAATGTCAAGCCTTCATAGAAATTCTGCAATCTATCCCACTCATTGAACATTCCAGGGGGACTCTTTCTGATCAGAGCCTTGTACCTTTCCCATGCCTCATATAATGGTTCAACCTCCATTTGGGTGAATGTTTTTACTTCAGTCCTCAATCTGATAACCCTTTGAGGTGGGTAAAATTTGGCAAGGAATTTGCTCACTAGATCATCCCAATTGTCAATGCTGTCTCTTGGGAAAGATTCCAACCATTGGGTGGCTTTGTCTCTGAGAGAAAATGGAAACAGCAGTAGCTTATAGCTGTCAGGATGCACTCCATTGGTTTTAACAGTGTCACAAATCCTCAAGAAAGTGGATAAGTGTTGATTTGGATCTTCAAGTGGTCCTCCTCCATAAGAGCAATTGTTTTGAACTAATGTGATGAGTTGTGGCTTTAGTTCAAAGTTATTTGCATTAACATTTAGGGTATGAATGCTACTCCCACAATGTCTAGGATTTTCAAATGTGTAGGAAGCCAGAACTCTTCTCTGTGGTGGATTGTTGTTGTCATTAGCTGCTCCTCCTTGTGGATTAGTTGGAATTGTTGTATGTTTCTCCATATTTTGGAACTCTTCTTCTTCCGAATCCTCGTCTCCAACAATGTTTTTCCCTCTTTCAGCTCTTCTTAATCTCCTGAGGGTTCTTTCGTCTTGTTCACAAAAGGTTGGTATAGCTCTCCTTGTCCCTGACATGCAAACAAGAGTGAGGTCGATCCCACAGGGATTGAAGGATTGAGCAATTTTAGTTTAGTGGGTGACTTAGTCTAGCAAATCAAGAGTTGATTTGAGTAGTTTGTATTCGACAGAAGCTAAATTGCATGAAATTAAAAGGGAGAGGGACAATTGGCAAGAATTTAAAGTGCAGAGAAATTAAAGAGGCTAAATCTTAAAGTGCAAGTAATATAAATTGCAGAAACTTAGATTGCAACAAATGTAAATTGCAGAATCTTAAAGTGCAAGAAATGTAAATGGCTTGAATTGTAAAGGGAATTGGGAAGTGGATTTGCAGAAATTAAACAAGGAAAAGTAAAATGCAATACATAGAAAAGTAGAAGATGACTTGAATTAAACCGGATCTAAAACGGAAATGAGAAAAAGCCTGGTGTAGCAATGAAATAAGGAAATTGGAAATTTAAAACTGTAGATCTCAGGACTCAAGAGACTAGATAGCTGAGTCTAGATCTCACTGCCTTCCTAGATCCAGCAAGAATCAATTGCAAAGGAAATAAAGAAGTGTAAATTGTAGAAAGAGTAGAAGAAGAGGCAATTAACTGGAATGGAAATTCAATTATGCAGAAATTTAAACAAGATCTCAAGGTGAGATTGAAACAGAAGTTCTTCAATTCTCCACCCAAGATCCAAAGCAAGAAAAGTAAAGAATGCTCAAGCAAGAACAAGGAAGAAGAGAGATCAATTCTCCTTCCTAATTCTCTAGAATTCTAAAGCAACAATTCAAAAATGTAAAGGTGAGCTCTCTGTAAGTGTTCTAAGAATTTTCCACGAAAAGCTCTCTGAAAAACTTAAATCCTAAGCTATTTATACACTTTCTTCAAATGGTCTTCAAGTCTTGGATTGGGCCTTTGCTCTTGATGGAATTGGGTTGATAAAGGCCTCGGTTGATTGCTCTTGGAGTTGGAGAGAAATCCATTGTGAACCGGGCTATAAATCATAAAAGCTTGAGTCAAAGTTTGAGGTAAACTTTGGCTCAAGCTTTTCATATCAGATGCCCCCATTTGCTGCTACCAACGTTTGGGCTAAAGTTTGAGGTCAAACTTTAGGCCAAACGTTGATCCCCTTGTGTGCATGTGTGGCGCCAACGTTTGCCAAAAAGCTTGAGGCAAACGTTGGCGCAAGCTTTTCTCCTCCAGGGTGTTGGTGTGTGGCGCCAACGTTTGCCAAAAAGCTTGAGGCAAACGTTGGCGCAAGCTTTTTGCTCTACAGACACTTGGCTTACAATTCTTCTTAAGAGCATTGATGCCCAACACCTCTTTGGGTTACTAAATACCTTGTAACTAGATTGCTCTTGATAGTGGACTTTCAGTTGATAATCCCGGGTTAGTTAACCCAAGTTACCAAGTGTTGATGCACTCCAAAGAACTTAATAATCCAAGCAGATCCTAGTACAAAGACATCATAGGCATATATTCTAAAGTTCAAGCTATTGGTGTCTAGCTTTGTTTTTTTTTTATTTTTCTTTTGTTCTGTTGCCACTCTTTGGCTATTTCTTTTCTCTTTTTGTTCTTCTTTTTAGCCGAATTGAGTGTGGCTTTTGGATTTAATTTGGTGTGGGAACACCAAACTTAGTTCCTTGCCACTTCCTCTGATGCAACAGGTTAACTATATGTAAAATCTTGTGTTCTTGCTAAATGTTATGAAGTTAAAACTAGAGAGCAATTAAGTAATTATAATCTGTTTGATTGCTTGGAGCTAGTATTGTGCAAGAAGTGAGAATGTGTTTTTAAATGATGTTTTGGTGGAACACCAAACTTATAATCCTTTATTCTCCTTTAAATTGTTTTGGTGTGTAACACCAAACTTAGCTCCTTGCAATGCATACCAAATATTCAACATTTTTATTGAAAAGGCTATGAAAAGAAAACTACCTCTGGTTGGGTTGCCTCCCAACAAGCGCTCTTTTAATGTCACTAGCTTGACATTGGGGCTTTTTTTCATGGTGGTTGATGGTTATAGTGCCTCAACTTGTCCCCTCTGATTGTGAGCTTCTTCTTTGTTTCTTGAGGTTCTATCTCAGCATGTTATAGTGAGAGTATTTTGCTCACAATATAGTAATCATCAATCTGTTGGCTTGCTCCCAGTTGTTGATAGACTAACTACACTTTGTCACCTTTGGAGAGCCCTTCTGTTGGAATTTTTTTGTTCTTCCAACCCTTTTTGATTCTGTTTTCATTCTTCTTCCTTCTGCTTATTGATCCTTTCTACTTGCAAGTGGGCTTCATTTTGGGATTCCTCTTCTTGATAACTAACACATCAATGCTTTCATGAATCTCTTCATTGCTCTGTACAAGTTCTTTTTCTTCTTCCCATGCTGCATTATCTTCTTCTTGCTTTGGGATGTTGCTGTGAATCACCTTGTCAATTTCCATATAGTCTTTCTTCTCATTACCAAACTGTGCTTCTGGTAACACCTTCAGAGTGACACTCTTATCATGCATTCTGAGAGTTAATTCTCCTTCCTCTATGTCTATGATAGCTCTAGCAGTGGCCAAGAATGGCCTTCCCAGAATAATAGAGTCACCATCATCCCCTTCTGAATCTAGAACCACAAAATCTGCAGGGTATATAAAACTGTCCACCTTGACCAAAAGATTTTCAATTACACCCCTGGGGTATACCATTGACTTATCTACCAGCTCCAGAGACATTTGTACTGGTTTGACCTCCTCTATATGCAGCTTTTTCACCAAGGAGGATGGTATTAAGTTAATACTTGCTCCGAGATCGCACATTGCTTTAGTGATGGTCAATTCCCCAATGGTGCAAGGCAACAGGAAGCTCCCTGGGTCCTCAAGCTTGGGAGGAAGCCCTTTTTGAATCAAGGCCCTGCATTCCTCAGTAATCATTATGGTTTCTTTCTCATCCCAGCTTCTTTTCTTGTTGACAAGCTCCTTCAAGAATTTGGCATACAATTTCTTTTATTGAATTACAGATGCAGGGGACAAAGCTTGCATTTAGTTAAGTGAAAGTAAACACACAAGCACACACTTAGACTAGCTTATTTATTTCAAAAAAAAATTGATTCTACTTGTACTAGATGAACACTTTAGCAAGATATAAATCATAGCATCTCTCAACAGCTGAAGTTAAGTATAGATACAACCTATTGGTTTGCAGTTCTTTTGTCCTTCTTTTTGTTGATACCCCTTTGAGTCATGGTGCATTATGTCTTCAATTGGTGGTTAGTTCCCTGCATAATTCTCAAAAGTTGCTTGCTTCTCAAGCCCTTAGGTTACTGATTAGTACATATGAATAGAGGGTGGCTTTTGGATTTAATTTGGTGTGGGAACACCAAACTTAGTTCCTTGCCACTTCCTCTGATGCAACAGGTTAACTATATGTAAAATCTTGTGTTCTTGCTAAATGTTATGAAGTTAAAACTAGAGAGCAATTAAGTAATTATAATCTGTTTGATTGCTTGGAGCTAGTATTGTGCAAGAAGTGAGAATGTGTTTTTAAATGATGTTTTGGTGGAACACCAAACTTATAATCCTTTATTCTCCTTTAAATTGTTTTGGTGTGTAACACCAAACTTAGCTCCTTGCAATGCATACCAAATATTCAACATTTTTATTGAAAAGGCTATGAAAAGAAAACTACCTCTGGTTGGGTTGCCTCCCAACAAGCGCTCTTTTAATGTCACTAGCTTGACATTGGGGCTTTTTTTCATGGTGGTTGATGGTTATAGTGCCTCAACTTGTCCCCTCTGATTGTGAGCTTCTTCTTTGTTTCTTGAGGTTCTATCTCAGCATGTTATAGTGAGAGTATTTTGCTCACAATATAGTAATCATCAATCTGTTGGCTTGCTCCCAATTGTTGATAGACTAACTGCACTTTGTCACCTTTGGAAAGCCCTTCTGTTGGAATTTTTTTGTTCTTCCAACCCTTTTTGATTCTGTTTTCATTCTTCTTCCTTCTGCTTATTGATCCTTTCTACTTGCAAGTGGGCTTCATTTTGGGATTCCTCTTCTTGATAACTAACACATCAATGCTTTCATGAATCTCTCCATTGCTCTATACAAGTTCTTTTTCTTCTTCCCATGCTGCATTATCTACTTCTTGCTTTGGGAGGTGATTGCTGATCATCTTGTCAATTTTTTCCTTCCTCTGCAGTTCTATCTCGTCAGTTTCCATGCTATCTTCTTTTTTATTGATGAACTTTATTTCTGGAGAGACACTCAGTGTGACACTTTCATCATGTAGCCTAAGGGTCAACTCTCCTTTTTCTACGTCTACAATGGCCCTAGTGATGACAAGTCATCTTAGCCTATTTTCACTAGCCTTTTTCTTTTGTTTTCAATTGATTTTATGCACTTTCTTAAGCCATAAGCAAGCCAATTGGGTAGATTTCCATGTTTCCTTTGATTCAATCAACCATGTATGAATTCATGCACATTCATGAGATTTTATGCTATAATTGTCATATATTATGAAAGAAACACAATCTCATGATTTGGGGCATAGCTTTGATTGTTTTGATTGATTGGTGATAGGTGAAAAGAGCTTTGAAGAAGGTTGAAGGAAGAAGGAAGGGCTAGGAGCAAGAGAGAACAAAAAGTTTGAGCCAAAGTTTGCCTCAAACTTTAGCTCAAACTTTTAAAAGAGTTGAAAACATACCAGAGAAAAAAGCTTGAGCTAAAGTTTACCTCAAACTTTAGCTCAAACTTTTGGAAGAATTGAAAACACTCCAGAGAAAAAAAAAGCTTGAGCAAAAGTTTACCTCAAACTTTAGCTCAAACTTTTGGGAGAAAAGCTTGAGCCAACGTTTGCCTCAAACTTTTTGGCAAACGTTGGCATCACAAAACCAACACCCTGGAGGAGAAAAGCTTGCGCCAACGTTTGCCTCAAAATTTTTGGCAAACGTTGGCGCCACACACATTTACAAGGGGGCCAACGTTTGAGCAAAAGTTTGACCTCAAACTTTGGCTCAAACGTTGGTAGCAGCAAGCTTAAGCAATCTGGTATAAAAAGTTTGAGTAAAAGTTTGCCTCAAACTTTTACTCAAACTTTTACTCAAACTTTTATGATTTCAACCCGGTTCACAATGGATCTTTCTCCAACTCCAAGAGCAATCAACCAAGGCCTTTATCAACCCAATTCCATCAAGAGCAAAGGCCCAATTCAAGGCTTGAAGACCATTTGAAGAAAGTGTATAAATAGCTTAGGATTTAAGTTTTTCGGGGAGCTTTTCCTTTGGCATTCTTAGAACACTTACAGAGAGCTCACCTTTACAATTTTTGCATTGTTGTTTTTAGAATTCAAGAGAATTAGGGAGGAGAATTGATCTCTCTTCTTCTTTGTTCTTGTTTGAGCACTTTTTACTTTTCTTGTTTCGGATCTTGGGTGGAGAATTGAAGAACTTCTGTTTCAATCTCACCTTGAGATCTTGTTTAATTTTCTGCTTAATTGAATTTCCTTTTCTGTTAATTGTTTCTTCTTCTACTTTCTCTGCAATTTGCATCTCTTCATTTCCTCTGCAATTGTTCTTGCTGGATCTAGGAAGGCAGTGAGATCTAGACTTAGCTATCTAGTCTCTTGAGTCCTGAGATCTACAGCTTTCAATTTCAATTTTCTTGTTTCGTTGCTACATCAAGCTTATTTTCATTTTCATTCAAGATCCGGTTTAATTGAATCCATTGTTTACAATTCTGATTGTTGAATTTTTCTTTTCCCTGTTTAGTTTCTGCAAATCCAGTTCCCAATTCCCTTTACAATTCAAGCCATTTACATTTCTTGCACTTTAAGATTCTGCAATTTACATTTCTTGCGTTCTAAGTTTCTGCCATTTAATTTCTTGTTCTTTAAGATTCAGCACTTTATTTTCTGTTCTCTTTAATTTCATGCAATTTACCCATTCCCTTTACTTTCCATGCAATTTAAATTCTGTTAATCACAAACCACTCAACCAAATCTTGATTTGCTTGACTAAATCAACCACTAAACTGAAATTGCTCAATCCTTAAATCCCTGTGGGATCGACCTCACTCCCGTGAGTTATTATTACTTGATACGACCCGGTGCACTTGCCGGTTAGTTTTGTGTGTTTGGAATTCGTTTTCCGAAAATACACATCAAGTTTTTGGCGCCGTTGCTGGGGATTGAAATAGATTGACAATGATTAGGTGAAGTGGAGATCTAGATCAAGCACTTTTTCTTTTTTGTTTCTCTAATTTTTGACTGACACATTAACTGTTTGAATTTTTGCTTGAGCTAACTGAAACCTCACTTTAGCAATAGAGTGAAGTTTTCTTGGTTTAACTTGCTGAATATGATTCTCATAACTTGATAAATCAACGAGAGAAGTGATTTTCGATCATTAATCTCTCAAGTTTACCAACTGTTTGACACATTGCGTTAACTAACCCTTTAATCATATTCTGGCATAAATATACTCTATCTTCATTTGAACTGTATGTGATTGTGCAGACCGTGGAAGGGAACTCAATGAATGTCAGTAATCATGAGAGCGATATCCCCACCTTAGATGACAAGCAACCACTCATCACCATGAACGACATTGCTCAGTGGTTTGAAGCTTTCCCACAAGGAAACATCATCGGATGGGAAGAACTAATGAGTGAACTCCTAGGTACAACCCACCCTGGAGAACTCAATCCAACTGGAGGGGGGTTGAAAACCAAAATCAAATACCAAGGGACTTCAACTGTAACAACCCCAATTTCAAAAACCAGCATAAAAACCACCCCCACAACAACAACCATCACGCACCACCCCAATGCACACACTTCCAACCCCATCCTACCTCAGAACTCGCCCAAAATGACTCTCATCAACCATCACAGTTGACACAACCACAACCAATTCCAAACTCTCAAAGACTCTATGTCCTAGAAATGATGATGGAAAGATACATGAAGGTTCAAGAAATGATGACAGTAGAGCAGGAAGAAATAAGGAAAAATCAAGAGATGATAAGCAGGAACTGAGGACATAAGGAAAAACCAAGAGGCCTACCTCAAAAGAATTGAAAGGCAAGTGGAACAATTGGTTCAAAACCTTGTTGAATTGGGCAAGAGAGAGGCGAATATATCCCTAAGGGCCACTGAAGACACTGAAGATAACAGTGAAAAAGCTGCTGGGTTGAAAGGGAAAGCAGTTATGGAAAAAGTGAGAAGGCTACGGGAAAAGAAACAATCATCACAATCATCAACAC
>NC_029789.2:88031848-88032509 GCF_000816755.2 Arachis ipaensis
AATGCACACACTTCCAACCCCATCCTACCTCACAACTCGCCCAAAATGACTCTCATCAACCATCACAGTTGACACAACCACAACCAATTCCAAACTCTGAAAGACTCTATGTCCTAGAAATGATGATGGAAAGATACATGAAGGTTCAAGAAATGATGACAGTAGAGCAGGAAGAAATAAGGAAAAATCAAGAGATGATAAGCAGGAACCAAGAGGCCTCACTCAGAAGAGTTGAAAAGCAAATAGAACAACTGGTTCAAAACCTTGCTGAATTGGGTGAGAGAGAGGCAAATATATCCCTAAGGGCCACTGAAGATGACCCAAAGAACAGTGAAAAAGCTGCTGGGTTGAAAGGGAAAGCAGTTATGGAAAAAGTGAGAAGGCTACGGGAAAAGAAACAATCATCAAGGAAAAGCCCACGGTGAGAGGGGGAAACCAAAGGCAACAGAAGCCTCAAATTCCATGATCAGAAGATGAAGGATGTCAAGCTAATAACAATAAAAGAGCGCTTGTTGGGAGGCAACCCAACCTGAGGTAGTTTTCTTTCCATAGTTATTTTAATAAAAAGGTTAATTAACTTCATCTATATTGCAAGAAGCTAAGTTTGGTGTTGCACACCAAAACAATCTAAGGGAGAATGAAGGATTCTAAGTTTGGTGTT